>NW_011887825.1:229107-306848 GCF_000806365.1 Fopius arisanus
TGAGGGGGTGAGGGGGTTATGGGGGGTTTGAGGGGTGCGCGGCCCCAGAGAAACACATGTCCGCGTCACCGCGCTGTCTCTCCTGTCTGGGCTATATTCAAAATTTATGCTCACCAATGAATCACGTCGAAATTTGATTTGTCGATGGCTTTTATAGCGGCAAGTTATTGCGGATGTTATGTTGGAAATTTCGGCTGTCCAGAAAGCCTATTCCCACCCCCTTTTTACCTACATCATATGGGGTTTTCTCTGGCATTAACCGCTCGATCTGTAAATGAAAACAAAATATATTTTCCATTATTTTGAATAATTTATTGAGATTATTTGAATGGTCATTCACGTTAATTTTCCTAGTGTCGACGATTATCAATTTAATTATATAACAAAAAAAAATTATTTAATAACAAAAACTGATATCGCAGGCAGTAGAAAAAATCGCGGTGTTCGAAAAGCTGAATTTAGCCAGATGAAATCTCTTCGAAAATTATTCACATCTCGACGGCTCTCCCCCACTCAGTAATGAATTAATTTGCGGGATTTATGCTGAAACTAGCGTGATCCAGAGGACAATTAAACCCCGAGAATTTATTTGTTTTCACAACTCCAATCAACACGTCATCATTGATAAACTTTTTTTCACGGTGAATGGGAAAAAAATCTTTTTAATAAAAGAGAGAACAGTATGTCGGTTTGATATTTTGGAAAATTTGCAACTGCAGTTAGGTGCAGCCGACATGGTTGCACACTGGCAGTATGTGGTAGAGATATGCATATATCAAACGCGTGGAACGAATATATCATTCATAATTTGTTCGGAACAGTTGATTTGTAGCCTGGGACGTGCGGCGTCGACCTGTCTCCCACCTCTTGCCTCTCGTCCTACTATATGGCCGCTTTTATCCACCTCTTTTTAACTCTAACCCCCCATTTACCACCCCATTGCCACCCCCTGTGCCCCTTTAGTATCCCTCTTCCACTTCCGGATGGTACGTCTATCCATCGCTTTTGTCCGCGTCACCCACCAACTCCTCTCTTTCACATACATCGTTTCGGTCAACGTATATTGAAATTAATATTCGCTAATGCTTGTAAATCATTCGGTGGAATGGACGGACTGAGTTAAAACGCAACTGGCACGTTCATTCGTTAACCGATATTTAAAAAAAAAAAATAAATAAAACGACTCGCTGAAAAAAAGAACAAGTCGCACTAGAGAATGAGTTTTTATTAATTTATTATCCCGTCGTATTGGTTTGGTCTTTTCAATTCAACTCGTGGTAATAATCCAGGGAAATTTGGAAATCAATTTTTTTATTGGGATTTTCTAGAGTCTACAGTAATTTTTTTTATACAGTCTCCAAAAATCCGTGGGTGTCGAAAATAAAAATTATTATCAGGTACTTCAATATCCCGATAAAATATATTTTCATCCGGTGAATTTCCTCGAAGATGATCTTAATGGAAACAGTCAGATGGCGGTGGATGGCACAAGTTGAATTATAATTCGGCAAAGTGGTTTACTTTGTATTGCCGTTGTGCTGGACCTGGAGCATAAGGGGGTCAGAGTCCCACCATAGCGATAATACGATCGCCAATGTTCCTAAGCCATGGAGCATACCTAATCTAGCTCTTCCTAATGGTAAACCGGATACTGCCACTTGCTTAGTAGGCGGATACAAACCAAGAGGCAGCCCGGGTCTATAGGACCAACATCGGTGAGGTATACTTTGCTATTGTGCAAGTGATACTAAACCAATGGGCAAACAGAAGTAAATCAAGATTGCCAGTGATTTGTGGGAGGGCCAAAGTGCCGTTTCCTCGAGTTTCTCCCAGAGTCTCGGAGAGTTTCATCTACGAGATAGGATGATATAGGATATATCCCGCCACCTCCGGACCACCGTTTTGACTACCGATAAAGGTATTTCGATTGCAACTCAAGTTAACCTCGCGAGGTTTCTCCCATGTCCTCTTCATGTATGAGCAATTATGACATTTTACGATGTTGCCCACATTACACAATTATTCACGCGATTAATTGTCATTCAATGATTTTTACTTCCGGATGGAGATGTTGTGGATGTACCACTGCGGAATTTCCACTGAATTCCGTGAGGAATGAGTGGTTGACCCCTCAGATGTAGGAAATGTAATGTTTACGTATCCTTGAATATTTTTTTCCTTCCACCTCGACAATCTATTTGCCGTTTTCATGATCCTAGGAAAACGAGCATGAAAGCTCGATGGAGAGACGCGCGTACACGTGTGCAACAGGTGGCCCATAAAGCGTGCACATCCGTTTATCAAGAACGAAAGAGTGCATTCGAATTGACTGATGGGTGTGGGGTGGTGAGACTGAACGCTCGTCGCTCCTACGTTATACCATGTGCGTATTTTGTGGCCTTTTCGGGCTGTTGTAAATCCCATCTTGTTCGTCAATAGAGATGAATTTTTCCTTTTAGCGATAGAGATTTATTGGAAATCCCGATGAAATCGAAATTCCTTCAGCCTGACAATGAGATCGCCCCCAATCCCCAAGAATTCATCTAAAATAACAATTTCCCCGCGGAATGAACAATTTTTAACAAATCGAGAGACCCAAATACGCACAAGCTAATCCAACGAGGAGAAATAATTTTTATCTCATTACCCAGAACGAATATAATGGATTGATAGTACAGGTGAAACTTTGCACTCATTACGAAGCCCATTACGACAAAATATTCTTCCAGACCTTCGATAAACTGTACCATCCAAACATTCTTCAAAGATCAAAAAGCCCAGAGGATTCCCATTCCTCTGCCAACCAGGGGCTTCTTAATCCTGATACTCCCGAGGCGAGGGGAATCCCGTGAAAGCTACCTCGGTATAACCTTTTCCCGTTGAGGGAGATTGCCCTAGAGTAGGACGAGAGACCCGTAACGGCAGCGAGAGCGCCCAGGAAAGCATGATATTATCGCAGCAAAAATATTACTCAGAAAATTGCCGGCGTGACTTCGTCCAGCCTCGTTAATTACCGTAAATTACCCATAATTATAAGGACTGTAAAAGTTTTTACTATCGTCGTGGGGCAAGCCACCAAGTGAAGTAGAAGGGGGGAAGGGGGGGGGGCTTGAACAGTGGTGATGCAGTGCCACCGTGGGGCCCCCAGTTTGTGTGCAAATCCACCTAGCTGTGACCTCCGGCCCTCAATTCTAGTATGAAATGTACCTAATGAGACATTTTTCTAATAAAAGTCTTGTACCATCTCCTCCTCCTCCACCTCCTCCCCCCTCAGCCCCTTTTTAGACTTAATGTTTTTTTTTAGACTGGCTACTGAGAGGAGTCAGATAAGAAATTTGGATTATCGTGTGATATCACGTGGTGAGATGGAGGAATTAATCCATGTCTGACTATTTCCGAAATCTTCTACTTAAAAATTATTCGAATTATCGTGTCTCGGGGTTTCTGAAGGGTCTCTGTTGGGGATGGGGATTTGGGATTTGTGAGGGATCGGGGAGAGTCTTTGCGAGGGGAAATAATATAATGATATAATTAAGAAATAATAAATTATAATGATATCGTAATATAAAAAATGCCCAGTTGGTGCTGAAATTTTTAAATTATGATATTTTTCTTCCGGTAGTCTTTTGATTGATTGATCAGTGATCAATTGATGATGAAATTGAAAAAGTCTGAAATGTATTTTTTTCTGACAGTGTGAATTGATTAAAAAATAATTCACCACGTGCAATCCCCTTAATAGGTTCATATCCAGTGCTCGGAAAAAGGTAGAGAAAAGCTCGAGCCCGGGGTTTGGTATACTATAAGGTAAATCCGGTAATGCGATCATTCGTATTCGCTGGCCGGTTGTGGCTTGAGCACGCGGGGGCATTCGGCGACATCGCTTTCGTAACAGTTTCAACGGCAATTCACGATGTGTCGCGTAGTGGTCACCCCCAACCCTCGCCATCTCCTTGATATTTTCCCCTCATCCTCTCGCATACCAGTACATCCCTGTGTACACGAACCGTTCATTCTCACGGTGAGGTGAACTCACCCCCATGGGGTGAGTACTTCTATACATAAACGTTCAACAAAATTCCACCGAAAATGGACACCTCCGGTAAAATGGACCAGAATTTATTTTTGTTCAGTCAAATTTCTCTTCATTCTATTTATTCTCTTTTATTATTTTGGGACATTCAGATTTTACTGTTTCCACGTGCAAGTGAAAAATTTATTTAAACATTTATTAAAATAATTGGCGGTTTTTTTTTTCTGAATGTAAAGGTCGATTTTGCGTTGTGGTCTGGTTTGCCCTCATGTATACGTCGGATAGTTGCAAAGTGAGAGAAGAGAAAAACGAAGAGAGGGATACGGGGGAATAAGCGAGCAATGGATATAGGAGGTTGGATGAGGGTGGCTCGTCGCGATGGGTGGGTGGGTGGTTCTCGAGGGTTGGGGGGAGGGGAGGTTTGCTGCTGCTCGCTATAAGCCAGAGCCGCGTCAATAACCGTCCATCAGATGTAATAGCTCCCCGAGACACATCGGTTGCATTTAAATGGCTGCTTAGCTGACTCTGTCTCGACGCCGACGTGGATCTATGGAATTCCATCAAGTTCCAACCCAGGGCTCCCTTATCGTTCCTATACTCGGGGTGGCCGCGTTTCAAACCACCACGGAGATCTTTTCTTCTTCTGACCCATTGGGGATTCTTTTTTTTTTTTCCTCCAATTGTCGGTGGAATGGAGAATGCGAAATTATTGCGGGAGATCATTCGGGGAATTTCGTGGGAATTTGATGGGTAGATCACACATTGAAAATTATGGAGACAAAAATACAGATTTTGCTTTAAAATTACAAATATTTCTTTCCGTTTTAAATTCATTCCGAATAATTCATTAAACCGAGGATTATTCATCCGGTATAAATAAATAATTCATGTTCCAGCGTCGAGAGTTGAAATTCTTTAATCATCGGAAAATCTTTGGATTCTTCTTCTCGTAAGTTGGGACGTTGAGAAATTTTTTGGTGTTTAATTTTCAAGTCATTTAAATGTTGAATGGAGAGTTTATAAAAATTCTCGTCTCGCTTGTCGAAATATCAAAAACAATGTTGTAGGGATAAACAGGGGCGAGGGTGAATGCAGCATCGTTTTAAGGGTCACACGGAGACTGAGGATAACAGCCGAATGGGGATATAACTCCGGGTGAACTCGCTGACGATGAGGATTCCTTGATTGGCTCCATCCGCACCACCTACGTGCTCGTCACAACAGTTCAAATGATACAGACCAACTCTCCCATCTCAAATAAAAAAAAAAACCAAAGAAACAGAAGGGATCAAGAGTATTCCCTTATTTCCACACACAACCGTTTCATATATGCAATTATAATGTAATTTTACCACAGAAATTATTTTTCTCACCGTTCAAATGATGATTACAACAATTAAAAATTCCAAATTTATTAATTTTGAGATTCTAATAAAAAAACTGTATTCTTCATCTTCAGGTGGACACAAAACCATAAAAGATTTGACAAAAAAAAAAAACAGCCTCCCCCAAAAAAATTTCAGAGACTCAATCCGTGGACCCCATCCCCGAGACATGCACACGTTGGACCCCCCATTCCGTTATTGCGCAATGTATAATAATTTGGATGCTGTGGCTTGCATAGCCCACCCTGAAGCGCCCTTGGTTAATCCCCCCGAGGGCATCGAGTCTGCGGGTTAGATGGACCCGTTACCACCGAGCTCGACGACGAGAGAGACACCGGGACAATCCGAAGGGGTTGACGTAGGCCCGCTGTAACATGAAAAGAGGATAGCAAGTGAGAATGCGCAAGTGAGGTTAGGTGGTACCGAAAGGGGTAACAGGGAGGAGGATATGAGGGGATAGCTACAGGCAAAAGGATCTGCATGGCGGCTCCACCGCGTCGCAAATCACTTAAACTGCGGGCTGGAGCAACGCGAGAGGGCGAGGACCAACCCCCGGTGGAAGGTAGGGCTATGTAGGTGGACGGGTAAAGGGATAGAGGAGGGTGATTATAAGACCGCTCGGGGTCGCTGGCTAGCGAGGTAGTACCATCCGTTATGACTATAAATCTAAGATAACAATAACGCCCCTCTCAACCCTCTCCCCGTTCTTCTCACCCCTCTGTCCCCCTTTACCCCACCACCCACCACCTCTTCCTCTCGTTTGTCCGGCAAGGCATTAATGCTGCCTGCGCCCGCGATCCTCACCGGCCATTCGACGCACGTGGTCGTCTCACCCATCCTCCAGCTACCCTCTCTATTTTATCCTTTTTCATCCCCTACTCTTCCTTTGTTCTAGCAACATGTCAATATATCGACACTAACTCCGAGACAGTGCATATGGGATGGGGTGAGGTTTGTCGATAATAAAAAAATCGGGATGACCATTTTGGGGGTGAATAAATTGATTTTGGAAATGGATGTGTCATGAATTTTCCTCTCTCAATCGATTATTTGAAATAATTTTGTATGGAAATCGTGGGATGGTTCCAGTTGAGGGGAAATCATAAAAGCTAATGCAAATTAACGCGAGTGAAATTTTTTTATTGTGTGGATTAAACGGCATGGGTCTAACTACTGGAAATTTGTCGGTAGAAGACCCCGAAAACTGATTCAGTTTAGCCTAGGGGAATTCCTGCTAATATCACCTGTCATTTCATTATCCAAAGTTTCGAGTTTGTGTATCTGCGAAAATTTTTACAACTGACTGGTCATTAATTAATCGTAATCGCATGATATGCGCAAAACCGGTGTTAATGAAAAGTGTCTCGATACCTATAATCTACATCCAACTCGTGCGGTTGGTGTATTATTATTCGGTACATTAGGCCACCAAATGAAAATCACAATCGATGATTGCGCACTCGCTCGACACTCGTAATTGTGAACGGCGATATGCGTGTTTTATCGATGGGTTAATTCGATATGAACTTCAAAGAGTGAATACGAGAGAATGATTATTTTTTAAATGTTTTGTTTGTGGGCTCACATCCCTCCTCACGCCCATTCTCCGCGAAAGGACCAGTGCGATAATAATAACGATTGATAATATAATAAAAATTGTTTATTGAAATGTTCGGGGAAACAAGCCGGTTAGAGATAACAAGTCATATCCCGGTAAATTTTGTGCACGGACAAATGCACAGATATTACTGCATAACAACATTGAAAATTTATTCGGTGAAAAAAAAAAATGAAAAAAAAAATCTCAATCCAGCAGACTCTCCCCAAAATCGGTGGATCATTTTACAATTGTATTAATAATATTTCCAATTGACAGTTTTACGTGATCTGAAGAAATTTATCACATGCGCCAAATAAAATGGAGATTGCTCACCCAGTAGGTGGCAACATGTCTGTCCGCGGTAATAAGGAAAATCTAGTAATGAAGAGGCGTTTGGGTACATCTGCCGCTGCATCGTCCATCACGCCCCCGTAGCCAGGGCGACCCGGGCTAATACACGTATAATTACTCCTTTCTAAGATTTATTTTAATTAGCCTCTACATCTTCTACCCCTAACGAGCAAACGCTCTGATTTAACACAAACTGTTTCCACCCCCTCCTGGACCCCCGCGGCACCCCTGGACGGTGCGGATTTAGCGTTCCACTGCAGCTCACGAGAGCAAAACACAAAATACGAAAGAATGTATTTACTAATCTGAGATAGACCATCCCCTAAATCATACCTACGATAGCTCAGACGGGTTTTACCCCTCGTAATATTGTTATCATTACTGATTACAGAAGTGCAACGGGACATGGTAGGTCGGTAAAGAAGGGGCTTAAATCCAGCCAAGTTGGCATATACCATCTCCACCCTCCGGCCTCCTGGCGTTCGTTAGGAATAAGGTATATCCGAGTCTCGGAAGGCGAACGGTTCGCTCCATTAACTCGTTCATAGGCGATCTAAGAGCATAGCAGGCCATCCCCGGGTCTCATACCACCTTAAGCTGGCAGTAAATCACATCTTACCCCTGTGTGTACTCTCCGTTGGGCCGCGAGCCCGGCAAACTCAAGCCAAACACTGGAGGAGAGAGGGTCCTTGATGGTGATAGTTGCTCTCGGTTAAGGCTCGTCTCCGCCAGAATGTGGAGCACCATGCAACCGGGTCCTAGCCAAAAGTCAGGTTAAGATCGCGCGTAAGATCGGTAATCGCCGTAAACCATAGACTTAAACCCGGACCGGGGCAAAATTCCTTATCCGCGTTATATTCACCGAATGTGTTTGACTGGGTTTTGCCGAGACACTGGTGTGGGGCTCTTTGCTTTGCTACTATATTCCCATGTTCGTGGCTAAATCTATATCTTCCAACTCACTCCAACACCTGGTGGTATCTATTCATCTGGGGGGAGGTGAGTGGGTGAGTGGGTGAGTTTCACTTGCGAGAGAAGTAGCAAAACGCCTCTTTCTGTCTACCCCATTTACACTTTATATACTCAAATTATCTATCCTCTTTCCCTGGTTTCGCCTTCCTCGGTCACCCGCGCCGACAAATCCTCCAGGTTTTCCCCGCGCAACGGCACGAGAGCACATTTCTCTGAAATACGACGTCCCCGGGAGCATAAACGCCGTTACTATTCCCACAAGTTGTAACTGGTGTTAATTATTGACTTGATATATAACGCCAAGAAGTGGGTTGGGTGAGAATCGCGTCGTTGGGATGGGTATCGGGTGCTCTCGGTATATTGGAGGGAATATATCCACTCTTACCTCTTGATTCAACCGCGAATCTCACGCGGAAATTTATTCACGCGTTGGGCATTAATCTGATGGCTGATTATCTCATAGGTTCTGGAGAATCCTATTGAGATCCAACTTTCACGAAAATTATCCATTATCACACACCCCCAATTTCGATGATTCCACTCGTATTACTTCGCGGAAAAATTTTTTCAGTCAATAAAATTGGCGGAAAACTTGAAAAATCCATGGATGTGTCATGTGGATTAAAGTTGGATGCAGTATGAGGCACAGTTGAAGGGGGTAATTTCGCCGCAGAAGCATATTAGCGGAGGAGATTCGCAGACAGAATGGGTATCCAGGGCACGGTGTGCCTCGCAGACACTTGGCTGTTAAGAGGTAAGCATGAAAGATGGTGATGTTACCCTGGGGAACTTGTTCCCACTGCCTTAATTATTAAAAGGCTCCTTTCATAATTGACGAACTCACCTTAGCGGTCGACCTGTTTTTAGGTGTTTTTTCACCCCCGCCAACAGTTTGCCGTGCGCAACCTCGAGTGAGTCGGATTTTACAATTAGTGACGCCGTCTTTTTCACCTCGAGTCCCACCACCTCAAACTTGCCTCATAATCCGCGGTTCTACGAGAGTTTTTCTCGGTGTTTAAAATTTTTTCTCGTGTCTGCATTCATGTGGGAATTGCCCGAGAGATGTTGGGGGAGGATGGGCTGAATAACGGAGGACAGAAAAATGGTGGAAGCATCGATTGCAGGGGCGGAAGTATATCCCGTGACGGTGAGCGCTCGCTTTTCAAATGGAATTAAGGTTAAGATTTAATTTCTGATTAGGCAGCATCTTCCAACCCTCAAGGGAGCAATCTTACTTGGCCATTGTGACTGACAGAAACGCCCGCCATCACCGAGATGGAAGGACCGTACAGCATACGAATTGCCTCTTTAAGCCAAAAACTTCTATACCCAACCCGTTTTTCCACTAATAACGAGACTAGCTAGCTCGCATAACCGTAAGGGTAAAGAATAGGAGCGTTTGAGCTTTTCCACTGAGTTTTCATTGCTGTGCAGATTGCCAGTCTTGGATAGTCATCTAGAGATGCTGTACCACCGGCAACGAATAAATACGGAGCCTCGTAAATTTGAGAAAATTATCTACGGTAGAGAGGTTGGGGGATTGCAACAGACTCACTCGAGACGAGATAATTCTCTTATTTTTATTTTTATTTTTTTCAAAGGGGAAACGTTAACGGAGCAGTAGAACAACGCGGATGAGGGGAAAGTACTGGAAGGGTGTATCAACGGATTTGAGGGAGAGCTGCTTTCTGAGCTGGCCTTGACACTACCACTGGTGCACACCACCTCTACCTAACCTTTTTACCCTCTCCTGGTGCTGACACATTTCTTGATTTTCAGAACAATGGTGCCATAAACCCCCAACGCTCAGGAATGGCCCCCGGGGGCAGTAAGGGAAGACAGTTTGGTACGATGCAGCTTGGTTTACCGCAAGACGTAAAATATACAATAAGACGATTCAGAATGCTCAGCGCGTGTGGTCTTTTCTGAGTTGAATGTTTCCATACAAAAAAATTTGAGTCCTCTTATCTCGGATTGTCAAATCGAATTAACATTATATTAATTGATTCTGTTTAAATGCCACGTTCAAATTAATTATTCGCACCATCTCCTCATACCCATGACATTCGTGATCTCTCATAGACAATCCCGAAAATCCCCAGAAAATTGGCAATTCATTGTTTGAACTGCGCCCGCAAATGAAAGGACAAGACCGCCAGAAAATTTGACGATAATGGGTTATTCCAAGTTTCACTCGACAGCAAGCATGGAAAACTCTACGGGTCATTCAGCGAGATCCGCCAATAGGACTCAGTGCCAATATTGAGTTATCATGGAATTTACGGTTACCCGCTCGATAATAAGAGAACACGACGTCTGAGGGTTGTTCTGTACCGGGAATTGTAGAACGCAACCCAATCCATGAGATAGACTTCTGCAAGCGAAGGGGATGAACTAGCAGCCGAGAGTTGAGATGATTATTTCGTGGGTCTACCCCGGGATTGAATCTGCGTTGGAGGGTGCTTGAGGGTGCGGCCAGGCACAAGCGTGTCGTTCTGTCCTGCACCCGGAGAATGAGAGCGACGGCTTTTCATCGCAAACACCTGGCACTATAACCACAGCGAATAATCGGACAATTTTCTACGTCAACGCCCCCTTCCCCTTGATTTCAACCTATTGATATAGATATCCGCGGAATCATAAATTTTTTATTGATAGAATTGATAATCTCGCGGTTGATATTTATGTGATACGCGGTGGAGATGCTGAGGAAGATTTGGAAATGCCAGATGTGCATCGTCGGGTGGATTAATGAAAATCAAGTGTTCGACGGATAAATTGTGGTGGGAAATCAGTCAGTCAGTCTCGTTGAAAGACGCTACACGATTCTATTTAGCGGTGCGTCGTTTGACAGGGTTTATTGGGGGGTGCAACAGGTTCGGGTTAGACTGGAGTGTGTTCTCTCACCACCATCATTAGTCAACGTCACCACCCAACCGACTGTATGTATACCCAACCGACTAGCTCTCTCTCTCCAACCTCCAGCTCGGCTGTCAGGTCTGTATCTATTACCGGCATAACGTCGACTCCTAAATCGCCCGACGCCTCTACCAGCCGTTTGGTCATGCGTGTATGACTGTATGGACTCTCATCCATAGGCATTGCTAAGTTGTTCATATGGTGAGATTGAAATCACAGACATCCCCTGGTGGACACGTTCAAATCCCTCAAAATGCTCTCATATGGCTTCAAATTGCTCCACCCAAATCATCCGCTATCTTTTGTCGACAAGCTTAAAACGTGCATTTCATCTAAACCAATTCACAGAAGAGTCTCTATGTGCATATTCTCAAGCCAAGATGCGAGCAATATCTCGGCATTTCCTTTGTATCGTGGATTTTGTAACGAAAGCCTGCAGCCAGTTGTCCGGAGGGTGCGTTCTGTTAAGCCGCGCATTGCTGCTGGACCATGGAGTACAGCTAAATAGGTAAAACCAAGAGGCCATAGCATAGGGAAGCCTTCGTCGGTACGTAATCCCCGTAGGATCCTATTGTTGTTTGGCCACGTGTGGATACAAGCTTTGGAGTTTTCAAGCACAAGGACACCTCTGCACCCACTTCAACGGATACCTACTATCCTCTCATTCCATCCACTCACTTTACGCGTCCTCTGTTCTTGGGTTTTCTCTCCTCCCTTTTCCTCTCTGGTAAGCTCTTTCCAACAAATCCACCACCTCATTTAGTACGCTATGAGGATTAACGCCCAAGCCTTCTTCTTGTGTCGTGTTACGTCTGACCACGTACGCCAGTATATGCTAATTCTCTCGCGATATAATTTCTATGTGTTAATAGACATGTATTATTTAATGCACTTTGTGTGGCTTTTGGTGATTATCGATTCAGAATGATCGCAAAGTGATTGGAAATCATTGCAGATCGATGATGATGAGGGTGACCGAGCAGATGATAATCGTGACACCTCGACATGGTGATTATCGACACTCAGCAAGAAGATCGAAGCGACCCTCAAGCCGTCTGACCAGCGTCGGTGGCATGGTGGCAGGGTTGAAAGCCGCTGTCAACATCTCTCAGTGGGCAGTGCTTGTCCGGTGCGGAAACCTTGTTATCAACCACCAGCCATTAGGCAAGGGACCCAAGGCGACAAAATGCCGAGCAAAGTGCCATCTTTCTCAAGTAATTACCATCTACATTGTTCGACTAGTATTCCAGGGGTTTGATTTCAAGTCGATATATTTGAAAGTCCGTCTTCATCCTCTCCCCTCACGCGTCATCATCAATCGCATATTTGCATATTTGCATATTTGCATTGTCTAGGAATTGTCTGTCATCGGGGAATTGAGTGGTCTGCCGCGACTAGCTAAGTAATGAATATTGTTCTTCTCCATCATGTTTGGAATTTGTGCGTTGAAAAAAAAAATTGGCAATACCAGCAAGTACAAATCATCGAAACCCCTCGATCCGTACCCAGCATTGTTGAGCCAATGACCTGACAGGCTGTACAGAATGACTGCACGTGAGTGCTGGGACAAAGTGGGCGAGGGTATATCGATGCAGGGGATGGACAGAGTACGGCCAGCATTTGCAGTAACAAAATGCGAAAAGCCGTACGCGTTAATTCTCGTCCATAAAAGCCATCGACAAATCAAACGACCCGACATGATTCACTGCTGGCATAAATACAACTAGATCAGGCTGGGGTGGGTGGTATAGGAGACAGGCGGCTAGCTAAATTCATTTTGCAATATGGAATGCAGCAACATGTTATTAAAATCCTTCAACCCAGCAGTTGAATCTCATTACATTGCCGAATGGTGTGTGACATCGATGGAGTGTAATCAAATAATCTTGTCCAGTTTTACTATCAATCTCTGGTTTTTTTTTTTTTTTTTGGTGTGCGTTATCACCGTGACCCGTGGGTTATCGTCGATGTCGACTCGAGGGCCAGAAAATGGGGGAGAACGAGGCAAGGTGGACCCGAGAGGGTGGCATTTAAGGCTTCAAGCTGTAAAAGAAGCATTGGCCGAACGACCAACGGCTCCCACCATCTACTTTGTGAGAAAAAAAAAAAGAAACCCATAAAACCAAGTGGGGTGGAATAACAATAAACTATCCGTATAAATCTTGGTGGAGGGACACCAAGCCGCTACGATAGCGCCCTCCGATTATCTCGGGAAATGCGTTTTCTTTCGTGAAAAGAGTCGCAGGAAGGAGCGAGAGATTGAAGGTGAGCCCGACTCTCTGATACGTCTTTTTTCTTCAACGGGGAAAGCCTTCGCTAAATCGACTATTATTCCCCGAATTTACCCCGTTGTTATGATATTCAATTTATTTTGGCATTTCGGGGGATATATTGGGGTAATCAAACCTATCTGTGGCACTTCAATTCATCCTGATTTTTCATTGTTGTGGAATTTTTTTTTTATTTCCTACGGTCAATGTGATAAACGCGCGATAACGTCAGGAATGAATATTTCCGGTGATTTATTGGTGGTGCCAGTGCGAAACCGGTGAAATTATGGAAAAAAAAAGAGAGAGTGGAAACGGACAGCGATCGGTTGCGTCAGTTTCGATTTCAGGTGTAGTTTCGAGGATAATATGCGGTGAATTCTGATTTATAGGTGTGTCGGTGGAAAGAGTCAGCGAAGAAGTCCTTTTAGAAATATTTTTAAAGTCACGCTGTTTAAACCGGGGAAAAATGCATTTGGAAATTTTTCCGGGAGAAAATTTCTCGCTGATTTTTTATGCAACTCAGGATATAAATGGGAGGGGTGTAGAATGGTTGTACTTTCGTAAAATGAATACCACCATTTCTTCCCTATATTCCAGATGGAATCCATACTGACGTTTTTGGGTTATATATTTTCAGGGAGACACCCAACCACCCCGACGTAGAAGTTCGGTTATCTCAGTGTCCGTAAATAATGAAAATATAGACATTACGGGACTGTATATCAAAACCAGGCGTCCGGTTGACTTTGTGTTTAAGATAAACTTGTACTTGTACCTGTATGCGGGGTAAATATATAATTCAATACCTTCACACGGTGAAACGTTCTGAGGAAAAGTGAATAACGCTTCTTCGATTTCACGAGCTTCCACGTTCGCACATCTCGCGATTTATCTCATGCATTCAGATGAACACTCCAAAAATAAAAAAAAAAAATCACTCAAAAAATATAAATGGACACTTGTTTTTTTTTTATCATTCGTCCGTTAATGCAGAAGGACGAGATGGTGGAGTCGGAGGGTTTATAAACTATTCTGTTGTCTTCTTCGAAATTATTCCGCGAAAGAGATGGCGGCGGGTGGTAGGGGGTGGAAGGGAGGCGGGAGGGGTGGGTTTGGAGGTGTCTGATTCATCGGCGCCCCATTAATTACCAGACGCGCCTTTATTCGTTCTATAGCCAAAGGGACGAAACCTATTGCTCACCGGTTAGACGCCGATTCGTATTGCCATTGTTCTTGCGTCGTTCACACACACTCTCTCTTTCCTATCTCAACTGGCGTCAATAATTTTAACCTCCTCTTCCTCTTTCTCCTCTTGGTATATTCTTCACCTAGGTTTCAAGGGAAAGGATTGTTTAGGAGAAATAAAAATGAGGGGGGGAAGGGGGGAGTTGTGAATTTCACAGAACATGAGGGTCCGGCTTGCTAGGATACTGAACTGGGCGGATATTTTCCATGGAGGGGAGCTGGCCTCCAGGGTACCGGAGATGACGTACGATATTTATCGGGAAAATGTGTGGGTCTGTGTTATTTTGAGATTTTCTTCGGTATTCTGATATTTTTATGAGAAAATCAAAATTCGAAATTTGGGGTAATGGAGAGCGAAGCTTGAGTCGTAAATTACAAGGGATTTTTTTTTGGATGAGGAATTTTTATAGACTGAGAAATACTCCATTCTTGGGAAGACTTGAAATATCTGGATAAATGATGTTATTTAATTTTGCGGTAGACTTGGAAGTGATAGGGATGACAGAGATTATAGAAAGCGTGAGAGGTTTCATCTCCGCGATTTTTCAAATCGCCTGATTACCCACAACTAATTATATTCCTTGCAATCCATTTTTATGAGCATGTATCTGGTACTTCTTTCACTTGAATATCTTTTCTCCTCCATTCATTGCCCTCACGGAAGAATACTCACCGTTGTCTAATTAAATATGGATGGCGATATTCAAGCGTAACCGACGAAGCGGCGTTAACCCTTTTCGCGGCAATTAGCACAGGAGTCTCGTTTACTCTTGTTCACGAAAAGGTTATAGCGGATGTAGGTGGGAGAGGTTCAAGCATTTGCCTGGATTATTTCATTCCGCCTAATATCGCCTTGTAATATTCGTTTGCCGGGTGTTTGAAATTGTTTCCTCGTGCCTCTTCTTGCTGAAGTCTGTGTGCCCAGCGGATCGTTAAGATGCACCCAACATATCTGCGAGGATTACGTGAGAGAATATTTAGCGCTGATGTGCGTCCCAAATTCTTCCATTTAATTTCATTTGTCTGATACATATTGGAGTCATTCAACGGTGGATTTTCGTCATGGGTCATTTCTCACGAACACAGCAAAAATATCAATGTCGATTCCGCACGATCGGCTCGATTATTCATACATATCGGGCCCCGACGTGTGCATAATCATCTGGACATGTATCCTACCATCAATGACGATTCACTACCGATTTACTTTTTGTTCCCCGCTTTTTATTATTGTTTTTCATCTGCGGGCACCTCCATTCGATCCACTAAAATTATCGCCTACCCCACTGCAATGCTATTTTCCATTTTGTTATCTTCCAGGGACTTGTGATCAGCGTTTATTTTTTTATCGTAATTGGTGGACACGTTCATCGCCGGCGCTGGTTGTGCGTAATAATTTGCACCGACTGGTGGCTGATGGGTGACATCTGTGATGCGTGACATCTGTCAACTGGCAATGTTTCCGAGTGGCAATGAACGCTTTCCACCAATCGTTATTTTTTTCAGAAGTGGCTGAGTTCCCTCACGTAAATGTCACGGCAAATTTCATTTCATGAATATTTTCGAAAACACCCTTTTCCATTTCCCGCTTTCCTGTTTTCCAAAAGATATGATAATATAATAATATAATTTTCCCACTCTTTATTTTTTTTATTCAAAACATTGAGAAAAATAATAGTGACCCATTTCTATTTTCGCGTGAATCAATCAGCAGGAGATAGAGAAAAATGCTAATTTCCATATACTCTCTCGTATTTCACCATCCACTTGAAGAGATGCTCCAATTTTATACAACCCGTGAATACCTCCGGGACTGTTAGTACATAACCATATAATAGAAAACGTAAAAAGCCCAATGGTTGGTATGAGAGAGGGGTAACTCGTTATTTGTCACGGAACTCGGTCTTTCCTGCAGTATTATTTCCCCACAAAGTGTTATTAACTGCTCTCATATTTCGGCATTTTTGTTTTTTCCTCATGTGCCATTCGTTTCTTGTTCCTCCTTTCGAGTGGAAATGCGCATATGTGTACACGGACGAGAGTGTCTCCTCGCACATCCCTCTCGTTCTCCATTTTTTTTTTTCACATCCTGTTCTTTTTATCGTTAATAGTGCTCGTTCATTTTGCGCGCTTAAGCACCGCGGTCACGAGTGGTTATTTAGTTGAAATTTAAGGACGGAAAACATGGGGTCGGAGTGGACCCGTTGGAAATGCCGGGTGAGAACACTACTGCTGCTCTCGATTATGTTTAAAGAAGTGGAGTAGGCGGGAAAATTCTACTCTGTGCATTTCGAATAAGTAAATCCTCCGCTGGACGACAGCAGGAATCCCAAAACTCGCGGAATTCTCACTTGAGCGCATTTTCTACTGCCACATTCATTCCAATTATCTTTCATATATTTCTAACACGTGACTGGTTAATCCCTCAATGGAATGACTTCGTATAATTTTTTATATAATTTTTATATAATTTTTTTTTCAGAAAACATAACTTCAGTGATGGAACTCTTCGGTGATCTTTTCATATTTTCAAATTAAAAAATTCCAAGATTTGCGTAATCCTCCCTTAAAGGAGACGAAAACCCCTTTCCATCCCTTCATCAAGTCCCCTCATCCCCCACCCGCCACTTCTCCACTCCAGAAAAGAGTACTCCTCCCAACAAATTCACACAACACGTAACTGAAATACGATAATTATCCCAGTAACTGTTGTTGCATCCAAATGTGTTGCCTATAATTTTTAACCCATCTTCGGTGTTGGAAGCCCAGTCACCGGAATAATCCCTAGTAACTGGGTACCCATTACCCAACGACTGGGAAAGGGAATGGAAAAGAGGGAAAATGCACGAGGATTCCTGTTCAATTAGTTTTTTTCAAATAAACGTTTGTTTCCTTAACACGTGGCATTGTTACGCGGTGGGTGGGAAATGGGGAGGGGTATGGGTAGGGGGGCTGCATTGGGGGGTTAACTAGAAAACAGTAAAAGGAGTAAAAGAGACAGGTTTGGAAGGATGAATAGAGAGAGAAGTGATACACCAAGGGAGGAGGTGGTGAGGGGGTGGAAAAGGTGGGGATGAAGGTGAAATGGAGTAGGGGCATGAGTACTCGGGGTAAGTAATTAACGACGCGTTTATACGATATCGTTTGCGAGGAGGGCTGTGCGGCCTGGCACCAATGAAGAACCCTGCTAATAGCAAGTGCTAACGGTGATACTCTTGAATGTTACCTACTCTCCTTCTCTTTCCATCTCTTCAAAATCCCACACCAATGGAATTTCTCTCGCTCTTTTTCCACTCTCTTTCCGCTCTCCTCTGGCCCCCAACCCCTCGAGCCCCTTTTTCGCCACCGCCATCGCGTTACGATTCTTCCATTAATTTTTGCTGAGCTCGAGACTAGTTAATATGCATGAAAAAGGGTTAATAAAAGTAACGTTCGAACTTAATGTAGGTTTCAGGGGGCAGGGGGGGCATCGATGGGGTACAGTTATGGCTTTTTAAATGATGGAAGGATTCGTGTCGTCGTTTAGGCTTTTCAGAGGGTGGGGGGTCGTGGACCACCAGCAAGGGGAGACTAAATTGCAATTTTTTGGAGAAAAAAATATATTCTGAGATTTTCATTATTTAAAATACCTGTTTGTTCCGGAAAAAAATTGATTTTAAATTTTTTGTGGTTTCAGTCTGGTCTTACGAAAGGCAAATGGTTTTCTGGGCTGTCATGGGAGGAGATGCAGAGTCGAAAGGTCAGACGGGAATCTGCATGGGGTTGGGTGGTGGTGCTGTCTCCGACTCAGATAGTCGCAAATCACTTTAACTGCGGACCAAGGTGCCGTTTCGAGGCGCTAATGACGTAAAGTGTCTCAGATACCGCAGGTTCAGGTTGGGGTTCGGGTGTGTTCCTGACGCATGACGTATCACGTAAAGGTACAGTGGAAAGTTGCGATCGAATTAACGGGGCGGAAATTTCATTTCGCCCTGATGATTCCAGAAATAAATTATAAAATTATAAAATTCGGAAATAAATTCCAAAGTCAAAAAATTCGAGAGCATCTCCATTAATTAATTGACACCCGTTTCTTCAATCCTTATTTTCTCGTTTCTTCAATTTTTATTTTTGAGGATTTAATAATTAGAAATTATTAAAAGAAATAATTGCTTAGAAATAATAATTGCTCGGTGGAATTTCCTTGGAATTGATCTGGGTGTACCCACCAGGGATAAGCAATGACGGTAGCGTAATGTCCGAGTTAGAGGCAGTATGAAATGGTCCTTTTGCCGGGGTTCTCACCATACACTTGGCCCAGCGGTGTCCGCCATCCGTTACATCTATAAATCTAAGATAACAATATTGCCACCCCTACAGACTAGTAATGAATGTTTGTACAGCAACCATTAGCGAGGACGGGGAGGTAGTGGCTGCTACTGTGCCTCTCGTTTTCCTCTTGATACCAAATCCGCGGATACACTGCGCTTCGCAAAACCATTTCACGCATATGGGACTTCAGTCAATCGTTTCCCTTTCTCAGCCATTAACATGACCTGTCTATGAGCACCAGTTCCTCAACGATATAGTGTCATCAAACCAATAAACTGTCTCAACCCAAAAGAGATAGTCCCCATAAAATATAAATACGATCAATCCACAAACTGAGAAAAGAAAATACTTCACCAATAGCGACAATAAATATCGGAATTAACCATAAATTTGTCAACTGACTGGTACCAACTTCATCCAACTTTTCATTGGGTCGACTGTATGTTTGAGGTACAATACAGATATTCCAATAAATATCGGGTAAAAATGCTAACGATTTGCCCAGTGGTTTTACATGGCAGGTGGAAAACTGTTTGAGAGTGGGGCTGAAGCGGAATATTTTTTTTTAAAGAGTAGAATGCCCGTACATTTGATCGTACTTTTGCACCGAGACCGGCGACCGGGTCATCCCCTTTTCCCCTTTACCCCCGTTCCACCCCCTATTTCAACCCCATCGTAACGCTTATAAACCCGAACTCCCGCAAAATCGACATGAGCGGACGGTGTTGGGAAAATTTATTTATTATTTTTGTCGTTGCAATTTTGTATCGTGTGTGCCCAACTGCGGTGAAATTAAATTATTATTTTGCCAATATAAATCATCGTGCGTAGTTTGGGCTTTTTCGTTATGTATTGTGCGCGCGCATATAACTACACGCTTTAAATCCCGCCCGCAAATGAATATTTATATTTTCCATTGAATTACTCTCTTTCGGTGAAGGGATCGCGGGGGTGGAGAGATGAGAGCGGCGTTTGGTGGTATTTCAGCAGTGGGCAGCCAGTGGGAAACATAATACGCGAGAAATTGAAATATATTCGATGAATTATTTTATCGAAACAGTCGTACACACTAATCGCCGTTATATCCAACTCCCTCATTCCTTCTCCCTTTGGCCCCTCCATCACCCGAAAAATCCACGGTGCGCTTCATTTTTTTTATCATTATTTTATTGAATTTTCATTTTTCGAAATATCGTTACCGGATGTCAATAAAACCACTGCTAAATAACAACCACAAATTAAACTTCACCATTTTATTTTATGGACTGACACATCATGATTAATTCATCGCCCGGAGGATCTTCACATTCTGGTTAATCTATTGCCATTACACCCGGGAAAATACTTCATTTCCGTCAAATAAAGATATTTATCTGGCATTTTTTGTTTATTTCACGGGAAACGATTCATTTTTGTTGGCTTCATAATTTATTACTGAAAAATCAAAGTGTTTTTCATTTTAAAAAGACAAATTTCTCCATGCCATAATTATTTCCATTCCTGGCATATTCGTACAAAATTTCTCCATGAAAGACAATTATTTACCTCAAATATTTAATAAAAAAAAATGAGGTTGACCCCCCATTGAAATAACATGGATTGGCTTGAAACAAATCAATTGTCCCGGTTCGATTTCCTTGGGTCCCCTCTCAAATTGAGATTCACCATATTAGAAGGGGTGCAGTGTAAAAAGAGTAGAATAGTATGAGAATAGTAAACCGCAGTTTATTGAGGCGTACAGTAGAAGAGGTGAGCCTGGCTGATACAGGCTGCGTAATATTCCGTAATAACAATGATTTGGTGTTCAGAGCTGTTCTCGCTGGTGGTGCTGGCAGTCTTTGCTGTCTCTCTCTCGTTTTATTCCCTCTTCCATCCTCACTCAGTCCCTCTCGTTTTCTACACGACCAGGGGTACACTGTACAAACCCACCTACACCCACTTCCACCCACTTTATTCCCACACTCTTACTCCACTCACGACAACCAAGCGCAAAACTATGGGCCCAGAGAACAGAGCAGAGCCAACTCGGCGTGAGTTAAGCGTTTAATAAGCTTAATCACACGACAGATCCGTGAGATACAACTTGCTTCACCTCGCCAGCCGCTCGGTCCAATCCACCCTACCACCCCCACACCAAAATCCACCCACTTTCACCTACAGCCCTTTGCACATTGCCCACCCTTCATTGGACCTATCTTTATCACTCCTGTACCATCTGCTGTTACTATTTTATCGCGGTGGTTCTACGAATGTGCAAGTTGCTCGTTATATACCAGTGTGTTACCACCACAGTGGCTATTAACGAAAACTGTTTATTACCCTGAAACAAGGGCGAGATTACTATTTTCCTATATCTGAACTCATTTCGTTTATTGCCTGTTTCTTCGTGAATTCGGTGGAAAACTTCATAACCCAACTATTCGAGGATCACGTGATTTAGAGTGTGACTAAAGAGTTTTCGGGAGAATTGGCCAATGGGGACTTGGGACTGGGGACTTTGCCTTGTCGGCTATTCTCGTATGAATTAACCGCTATTTTGCCTATTGAATCTTGGAGCGATTGTTCGCTGGCGAGAACCTCCTCTGGTTGCCAGAAGATTCTGGTATCTTTGGAGATGAGAGCCGGTCTCTTCAGGGAATTCGAGTGTCAGTGGTTGGATACTTTGTGATTGTATGGAGAAATTGTTTGAGGGGGAGGTGGTTTAATGCCGAATCGGTGGATTCCGATTTCGAGGATTGTCTTTGGGACATGGGGAGAAATTCATGGCGGGTCATTTGGGTCAGCATGAGGAATACTTCAAAGGAATTTATCTCATTCATCTTCATTCTTTTTTTCTTCCAATTCTGGATAGACCGAGAAAAATATTAACTCGATCTAAAAAAAGTACCTGAAGTTGTAAAATATTTCTCGACACGTTGACAATTTTTTTTTTTTAAATTATGTAACATCAATAAGCCATTTATTCGTTCTAATTAAGAAATGAGAATTGAGTCGTGATTCACGTGCGATAATTAATCACCAGTTGAGTCTGTAATGCGGTAAAAAAAAATTCTGGATTGATAAATGATATTTAAAGATGTAATTATTCCACTCCACATGCAAATGAAGGATTATCCTTGGAATAGAGCGCAAAAAATCCGACATCTCGGGAGGAATGAATCAATGCTATAACCAATAAAAAAAATTCAACTCGTGATGAAATTTCGTGTCAAATGTCTAAATATCCCTTCAGGCCACGTCCATAATGGAGCTGACAAGGATAATTTGCCGCACCCTTGTACCAACCGCTGTCATAAGTGCATAGTTCAGAATATAAGGGGGTGAAAAAGAGGAAAGAGGCTGGAGGATCGGTAGAGAAGGTATTAACGGGTGTTAGGGGTTATAAGTTAGGTATGAGAATTTACTTGTCGGAGGGAAACATTCAAAGGGATGCCTTTACCGTCCCTCTGGTCATCCGGCGATTAGACTCCAACGAAGATAATTAGGGAAGACGGTCTCTCGCTCGGGGGTCGAACGAAAATTCAACACTATCCCCATTTTCCACCCTCTGTATTTCCTTGCTCTGTTCTTCTCCCTGTGGTGACATGCATATTTAAATAGTCGATGAGAGAGCGCGACCCGCAGGCCCTTTTTCCCCGGGATCGTCTAATGTACCATCACTTTTAGATTCTCTCCTTCGAGATGTGCGGTGAAAATTTTCACCAGGAAATTGCTCAAGTTTTCTGGGGACTGGACTTGAACTTTCAATCGACAATTGAAATCGAACTCAACGGCAACCCTCGTTAGGGAATTTTATTCTTTGGGTGTCTACTGTTCGTCCGAGTTGAAAATGTCTAACGATCATTCAGCTTTCTCCCGGTCAGAGAAAGTTGATTGAAAGTTTTTTTTTATTCAAAACTGGACATTCAGTGAGCAACAGTGCAAAGTCACACGGAAGTTCAGAATCGTTTCCGCTCAAATGCTTGTTACAATTCATTAATTATTTATGTGAAATGGTCACTACCTGTCGCACTCGATATCCGTTGGCATGCTTGCGGATGAATAATGGAATTAAGCGTTAACGACAGCATTAAAGTAAACGAGTACCGAGTGCAGTTTGCGGTTCACATCTTCCAAGACCTGTGGAATCTTATTCGGCTCAAGCCGAACAGCGATCATCATTAATTCACCGCACCTGACAAACGATGGGATATCTTCGGGATAAGGGGGAGATTCTACTCAGAAGAATGTGATTAATATCTCTTTATTCTGATGGAGAGTAATTCGGTTTTCCATGCAATCGTTTTTTAAACACAGGTGGAAGCTTCTCACTCGTTGGAAACACATGAATTTTTTTTTTCCAAACAAAAATTCATCTCTTATCCAGCATCCCCTCAGATATTTGCCATTTAATAATTCAAGTTTAATTAATACCAACTCATTTACTTATTCTACCATAATAATTTTCATATTATCCATAAATAATAAAATAAAATAAAATAATTTTCCAGGTACCTCCCGAAAAATCAAGTGGAAAAATTAAAAAATCCCGTGTCCCCCATAATAGAAACCCTCATCCAACGAATCGTCGATACATCACCAAGTGACACACCATATAACGGGATCGTATTCAAGTACCACTCGGTGGACTGTCGAAAATAGAGAGGGGTGGAAGGGTTGGAGGTGTTCCAGGGGGTGGTGGGACTCTCGGCCAGTTGGAAAAGTGAGAGAGACACACAGAGAGGAGGGATAGACTGAGAGTGTGAGGGTCACACGTAACGGTGGAGCATAGCATTGATACGGCCGGATCACAGCCACCGGACCAATGTATTTTATTGCCTGAGGCTTAGCGCTATCGAGGCACGCAGTCACCCGCCATCACTCTGTGCCCGGTATGTAGTGACGGTAATAGTCACTATATCATTGGCTCTTGGTAATACCCTGGCCTACCCCCTCTCACCCCCTTCAGTACTCAGCCACCTACAATGACCCCCCCGGTTTCGTAATGTTCGAAATGAAAATGAATGTATTTCGGATAGCGATAAATACTTGCTTTGCCGATCCCTACGGCCTCCCAACCTCCCGGCACTACCGCTTTGTGCGAAATAAACAGCTGATCATAATACCGGAGGATCAGTCTTATGCATTTATCTCCTCGAGTGATGTGTGACACTGGATCCTGGAAAAACAGCTGATAATGGTGATTAATCGGTTTGCTCGACATTTTTTTTTTATACTCTCGCGCTTTTTTTTTTGCCGCGTATAACTCAAACTCGTCTTCAACGGGGTGCCTGTTCACCAGTGTTTCTTTCGGTTTGGCTCACCTCCTCCTTCAGGTTCTCACCACTCTGAGAGAATTTCTATCTTTCTTGTTTCTCCTGCTGGAGATGTGTCGCGCTTACTTAATTTATGTGAGCACAGGCTACTTCCCGTTTTGCGGAGAGGAAGAACAATTCAGGATGGCTCTCTCTTACTATCCTAAAGAGACAGGTCTCCTTGTGGACGATGCTGGTTGGGTGGATGGGGTTGGAGGGTACCCCCTGGAAGATATCTATGTATCCGTCGCGGCGTCACGACGTCTCACTAAATCTGGTGGTACGTGTCTGAACGTTGGGCGCCCCCTGCCACCGCGTGGGTAAATCAACTCGAGTTAACTCTGTCTCATCCGACACACAGTTTCCCGAGTGACTGTGTATATGCGTCTAGATTCTCACTTCAGGATGTTGAGAAGCGATGAAAAATGCAGATGTTTCCATTTTTCCTACAAATTCCTAAATTTCCTGAAATGTTTTCAAGTCACAGCCATTTGAGAGATTGTGCGCAATTAACACACCGCATGCATTATGAGATTTAATTTGAGAAGAAACCACACTGTTGTCCAGTATCCAATCAACCGGACGTAAATCGCTCTCGGCCAAGCTTTAGATTCTCCTAGCACCCTGGAAGATTGATCCGCGGTAGCATTACTTCTGGTTACCCTCGGAGTGACGCGGTGTTCGTCTTCATTCCTCCGCTATCCTTTTTCTCAACGTACCCTATCGAACTCTCACTAAGCAATGGGGGGAAAGGGGGGACTTGCGCCCGGTTGATTGCATCTAGTTAGAGCTAGACCAGTCCCATCAGTCGTCTCCGCTTTTCTGCCCCAACCTCGATAATTTGTCTCATTTTAAGAGTTCTGGAAAACGAAAAAAATCACATCCACCTGACATTCATCCATTTTAAAATGCCACATAAAGCAACGCCTTGAATTCGTCACTGATTTTCTGACGTCTCACTTCGTCATTGGTGCTCACTGTCGTCGCGGTAAATTCGAATTTCTAAAGCGTTGGAACAATATTACATTATAAAATATTTTACACATGAAGAATTCCTGATCAAGTGATCCAACAATTTTCATCATGTTTGCAAATCCATTTGCGACAGTCCTATATTTTTTATTCTGATTTTTAAGATTTTTAAAAATATTTCCAATAATAATAGGAGTCAGTTCATCAGACAAATGGTCAATTTTTTATTGCTACCGTGCCTTTTTTTCCGTTAATTAATTTAATCATCTTGCGTTTTTTTATTGAACGCAAAGACAGACGCCGATTCGATCACCCATTGGAAATTAAACAGGAGCGAGGGTATCCTGCCAACATACACGAAATCCGATCGTAATTTCAACCACAGCCCACTGTACTTGCTAATCCATTCATACGCTACTCCCTGGCCCTCATCTCTCTCTGTGCCCCCCCGCTTCCCCCCCCTCACCCCCGCCTCTCATCTGTGTGTGGCCTGGGATGTACACAGAAGCCCCGGATATATCGGCCGGTATTTCAGCCGCCATGCGGAGGTAATGGATTCAGAAACGCGGCGGACACCGCGCCCCGTGTTAATAACAATCCATACTTATTGCCCGCATATTTTACCGATCCCCGTGGCCTGCCGCTTGCTACCGACTATATTACAACATATGGAGAGCATAAACTTTTATGGCTACCCTTCTGCCTGTACCCCCTTTTTACACCCTCCCCTCTGGTACCTCCTGCACATCCAACTACCTAGTCTCTTCTCTCGTTTATTTTTTTTTTTTTCCCCTCTACTTTCACTAATTACGCTCCGAGCGTACCAGGAAAAGAGCCAGTTGAACAACCCTGGTAGAGGGGGGAGGCGGTACGAACATAGATACTATTACAATAACTGTATCTAATGGTGTGGAGAAGCTGCATTACCGGCAAGAACTTGGTGAATTTTTTCTTTCGACTGAGTGGTCCTTAATTTATTCCCCCGGAGCTGATGAATGATTAAAATGAATTACGTTTTTCAACTAATTAATTTTAATTAATTACAAGTACTCGACGATTGGACATCACGTTGTTACGACACGAGTGGTGGATTCGAGGACGACGAAGAAAGTTGGGTGGGGAGGGGGGTCTAGGGGGAAATTCTCCCTTCTATGTGGGACAGAGGGGAGAGATGGTTGGACGTCGTTGAAGGACGAGCGCGAATACGCAGGGGAAATGGCTCCTTGCCCAGCGTACGGGGCAATGAAGTCTGTCACCCGATGATGAACGCCCCGGACGTAAACCTGACGAGTGACTCCGGCTGCGCGTCTTCGACTGCTACCCCAGAGCACCGCTGCAGACTCGTACATCACTTTTATTGCCACGACCAGGCTTTCACGTTTGTGATTCCTTCTCGAAAAAAAAAAAAAAAATGGGAGAGGAGATAGTGGCCAAATCCTGCTGGGGATCTTCGATTAAATGAATGATGCCGTAGGGTTGAAATTTTGGATGAGTCAGCGAATCATTACGCGATGATCAAGTCGTTAAATCTTCATTCTTTTACGTAATGCAGAGTGACGATGTATTTCTGGTGGGATGCCAAGGAACTACGGGGCCTGCCGACTCGAGTCGAACATTGCCGAGACTAGCCGAGAGTGAAATCGCGTGAATACCGGTAATGACATTTTATGTTTGGAACGTGAAAGAATCTTTAATAATAAGCAATAATTGGTCATGCCGTACTACATATCTCTCTCAGTATTATCCCGCAAGCCCCAATATGATTAAACCCCCAAACTATACCATCCAAATCAAACTTAATTGCCAGCACGTTATAATTTATCGGTAGATTACGTTTTCGGTGGTTTGAATGAGGACGGTGAGAGAGAGGGATTCGGATGGGAACAATTGTCCTCCGTCGACAATGCGCCACCATTCGACCTTAAATCATAATTTGGTTAATGTGGAATGAAATGTCGATGTCTGAGTGGTCTGCAGTCGTATGTCCAATGGCAGGAAAATCGACGGGCGATTATGAATCTTATAAAGGCACAATGAGCGGCTTCCATTCGGACAGATTCGGAATAGATGGCGTCTACATATGATTCATATATAAAACAATCATATATTAATTATGTCGTCACCAACTGTCATTGTCGTTATCATCGTCATTATTATTATCAATTCCTCTTCCGTTCGTGAAGACAGAAGTAAGTAGTCAAGACATTAATTCAATCAGACCAGCTACAGACTTTACTATCTAGAATGGACTTGTATCTCCATTCGCATTACCCTGGTGTTATCATTAAATTCCGTATCACCATGGACTGAGTTTTTGCAATCAACTCCCCTTCACCGCTCCATGAATTTGTTGGATTCCAGATAGCGCTGACCGATGGCCAGGGGGAGCTAAAATGAAAAATTTATTCAGAAAATCAAAAAATAAAGAATACCTGATCTTTACCATCTCCACTGAAATAAAAGCCAGATGTAAAAATGTCAATTTGCCGGATATTCATCGACCGTAACGGCTTGATCAGCGGTCCAGTCGTCCCTAACCTCCACTCGTCCCTCCGTTGGAGTCATGCGGGGGCTCCTCGGATGATGCCCTCGATCCACCTAATAATTATAAGTTCGAAACTTGCCATCCTGGCAGAGAGTCACCCCCAAACCACCAAGAATGCAACAATATACAGTGATAAGGACTCCTGAGAAACATAAGAGAGAAGGTAGAAGGGGAGTTGAAGCAGCGGTTTCGGCTCGACGAGCGTAGGCCATCGGTGTTAGGATGTTACATTAATCTGGCGTAGGCGAGTATCGGCAGGCCGACCATGGCCCGACTCTGTGGGCAAAACGACATGACATAGGCGAATGGGGGTGAGAGGGTGGTGAGCAACAGACGGGGTTAGCCTAGCCTACATGTTTCCAAAATATATTGTCGGCATAGGAGGAGAGGTGGTGGTGGGTCTGGTGTTGGGGCGCGTGAGAAAGACCAAAGTCGACAATATGGTCGTTCAGAGCGTATCGTCTATCGTATGCTACCAACACACATTCACATACATTGTTGTTCAATGTATATATGTACGTTTATGGATGGGCTGGGTACAGTGAGGGTTTTGGCTTGGGACAGCAGTGAGTACAGGTTCACAGTGTCCCTGAGGTCCAACACACTTACCCACCTCTCCTGGTGCCATGATCCTCCGGTTTTCAGAGCCGTGTATATTCCCAACGTCGCACTTAATGCTCACCCCCAACAGCAAAATGAGGAGAGCCCGAGGAGTAGGTACTGGTGGGGAAGAGTTAGGTTAGTAGATAGGGAACGGAAAAGGGATGACCGAGTAGACGGACCCAGCAGGAGAGCACGCGGAAGCATTCTAGATAACTAGTATCGTGGCGCAGTATCGTTTCTCCATGCATATACAGGGGTTGGATGGGTGACACTCGGTTGTGTGGGAAGGTGGAAGAGGGTTTGTATCTCGGTATATTGCATTTCAGGTGATTCTCGGGGTTGGAGTACAATGAGAAATCTCGTACAAGTGGATAAAGAGGAGAGACTTGGAGTGGAATATATTTTGAGGACTTGAATTGTGATAACGGGGGGATCTTTCATGGGGAAGAAGTTATTCTTGAGTTGAGCATTTTTGTTTGGATTTTTTCTGTCGTCCCTCGTTGTGTCATGCCCCTTTCAACGTCAATTTGTCGATTTTTCAAGATAAAAAAAAAGGTACACCTCAACCGCATGTCACAGATCGAAATTATAACGCATTCCATTCTCAGTTCAGAATCGCATGCACCAACTCCATTTACATACGACAAACTCAATCATACTCCACGAGAATCGGAAAAAAAAAATTTGCCTATTTACGATATTTGAGGAGCTAACATTTTCTTGGCTCCTATGATGGCATCGGTTGCCCGATGCTAGTGGAAACGATAAATCGAGGCTCAATAGCCGTGGAGAATATCGGTTTCAAGCAACTTGGCATGGAATCACCGGGACTCCTCTTCACGGAATCAAACGAGGCGAAAGTCGAGAGAGAGAGAGTGAGAGAAAAGGAGAGAAGGAGAAACGGTAATGCGATGAGGTGGTTGAATGCAAAGAGAAGAGTGTTAAAAAACAAGTTATATGAGAGAGTGGATTTCGCAATGGATGAAAAAAATGAGAATGAGGAGAAAGCCTAGGTGTATTTTCAAAGAGAGTACGAAAAGTACAAAATGGCAGAAACGAGGGGCTGTCCCCGTGAATATAGGAATCCCGTTGCTTTTTGGTAGGAAACATCCACACGGGGTATATCGAACTAACAATTAATTATTGGTGTTCTCGGTGCGAAGAGGATGGGCCTTTGCCTACAGTGGCCACGTAGTTAAACATTACGCGTTTCATATCTTACTGTACTATCTAATCCCCCCGTCGGAGCTCTCGCTACTACAGTAATCTCGTTTAATTGCTGGCTGTAGACGCGAAAGTCCCGTTCAATTAGTTTTTCAAATAAACATTAGTTTCCTTAACACGCGGCACCATAACGCGGAGAGGAAAATGTGTGGTGGGTGGACGAGGTGGTGTGGTGGTGGTTGAGGGGAAAAGGGGGGTATATTGAAGCGAAAAGGTGGGGGATTCTCTCGATGTTCAGGATATAGAGAGGTGTGTGGCTTTAGGAAGAATCGTCGCATGGTGGAGGAACTTTCGGCGAATGAGTCGTCGGGGTGATAATTAATGATACAGTCGTGTCATTTTGCTTTCGCCAACTCATGAAACACTGCTGTTCACTTATTTCACATCACATGGCTTTCTGTTTTAAAGGCACATTTGAAAGAGTGAAGTGAATTCACTCTTAAGTGGCACTTTGAGCTTTTTCAAATTCTTCATTTCTCTAATGTCCCCACAATTCACGGAACGTCGAAATGAATTCATTGATTATAATTGCGTATATCATTGGGGACAGGGAAAATGCACCAATGGACACTGGGAATGCTGAACTCGTCGTTAATGTCGAGAACGATAGATCAGTGTGCCTATGGTTAATGGTTTGACTTTTGCATCGCGGGAAAACGCCCGAACGCGAACAGCCAGTGCCCGTGTGCCCGCCTGGTTATGGTGATGTGGATTATTCACTAATATGATTTACGACGTATTACCCACACCGTACCCTCACCCATCCTCTCATCTCACCCCACCAAACCCCTCTTTACTCTACTCTTCATACTCCAACTCACCCTCCGTACGAGTCACAATGCACATAATGTGATTGTGAGTCGTACAGAGAGCCAGGAGGGAGGGAATAATTTATTAATTTTACTAATGGCTCCTGCCCATTATTATTGATTTCGCAGCGGGGCCACACCTCGTTTGGACACCCAGTCAGGCAACTGATTTATCCCAGGGTCGTTATCGGACCCGTTAAATCGTCCACACGAGACTCGTCGAAATCCACTGGTTCAATACGACAATAATTTTTCTCTATTGCCTTGTTCTTCACGTGAAATTCCATGTGGAGAGGATCAAGGCCCAATAAATATAAATTCTTTATTCATGATATCCAGGTACCAGAGGAATTTAGGATTTTAAAGATACCGGGGTAATGAGATTTTCAAAAAGATTTACTCAATTGACAGGAGATGTGAAGTGATATTGTTCGTGTTGGAGTCACCAGTGGTACGAGATGAATCGATTCAAATCAGAAGTGAAAACACAGTCATTATATCAGAGTGTCGCCTTCTTGTTGAAACGACCCTTGTCGACACGATATTAAAACATTAAAATAATATATCGTCGAGATGACGTTATGGGTTGGTGAGGTAAAGGGAGAGGCTTTAGTATTTCGCGCTTGACACAGTCTACTCCTCTGCCAATATAACCTCATCCTCACTGGGAAGCCATTGTGATGGCGAGTGTCGTGTGTTGGGGCTGGTCACATACAGCTTACTCCTTCAGCACACACATACAAGGATTGAAACAACAGTCTAGGGTTATGGGTGGTAGCGAATCGCAATAGTCTCTACTGCCATCTGGAACCCACCAATGGCTCGTGATATGGATATCTACACACAGATATTTTATCAAAGATTTTTCGGCGCTGAGAGAAAGAGGATGAACGAAAGTAGTTGGGGTGGGTCTGGAAGAAAAATCTTGTGGAGACTCTTTGGAGTGAGAAAAATAGCAAAGGAGCCAATATGTGCTCGTCTGTTTGCCCTTGCCTATATGCTCCCTGTAACCTTTCCCCAATCTTAGCCTCGGGGCCAACGTTATTGTTGCGGACTCTTCGTGACTCCAAACAATTCAGCCACAATAACATTTTTTTATTAAATAGCAAACATGTATATAGAATTTTTACCGGGCAAGATGTTAGAAATTGAAGCGACCCATTCTTTTTTCTCTCTGACTCTATTACGGGAAGATTGAACTGTCATGGGTAATTGAATCTTTGACTGCGTCTTTCCCTGACATCAGCAGCTCAACCAGTTGGTAATTAATTATCCTAGTGAAACAATGTGTGTTTTTGATGGTGGAGTATGTCGGATAGTCGATTGATCGGTTAATTGAAAGAGACGGAGGAAGGATGAAGGGCTGCGGAGTACACAGGCTCGAGGGTTTTCGAGAAGGTACACAGAGAGTGGCTGTTTTGTTGCTGCCTCGCTTTTCTAGGCTTTTCTATTTTGACGTGAATGACAGGTCTTTCATCTGCGCCAATGATTACGGATTGTGCATCTTTCGCTTTTGAATTTTCAAACAGACTGCGAGTACGTCAACTCTTTTGAAAATTCAACGACAACTGATGGCCATTTTAATGAGAATTTCTCACGAAATTTCATGAAATTTAGAAACGAAGGCTCGGATAATTTCGAGTGAATACATCACATGTCTTCCTCACCCGTAGGACAGTTTTAGGTGTACCGTTCAAGAGCAGCAACTGAGCGGGTTACTAACGTTTGCTCCTTGCGAATAGGATCCTTGTGCCTCGTAACATTAACGTCATCCAGTGTTTCTCACTGAATCATAATTATGCAAGAGCGGAAATAACATTTACTTAGTGGAGTCGCAAGAGTCCCGTATTGTGGACCTGACACATATCACCTCAGCCACGAAACTTGTCCCATGTCGCTACCACCCATTCTCCCACTACCTCTTCATTTCTGCTTTTTGTATTGTATGTTTCAGACGGCAGTTTAACTCCACAGCAACTTGTTTGTCACAACAAGGACGTACGTGACACTTGTGAATGGACGTCGGTGTTTCCATCAGATGTGGGGTAGTCGTCAATGTTTCGTTTTGACTCATTAAATTATTTCACTCTATCAAATTCACCGACTCAATTCACTCTGACGTAATTTTAAGTAATTTCAAGTAATTCGGCATTGATACTCACGAAAAATCGGGGAGTGGAAATTTCACCGGTGATGAGAACTCCATGAACTAAAAGTCATGGTTGTATGTATGCGCTTCTTGAGCGGGCGTGTGAGCCTCTTAATTTACGATCGTCTGGGACTTGAGTCTTTGGGCGCCGTCTTCCGTAGCGTTCTTACATAAAAATCAGGAAACTCTCGCCGAGAGAGTAGCACCTCCACAAATCATCGTCTGTCATCCGTGGAACGAATGGCTTGGGAATAGTGGCGCGCACCTCTGGCGACGGAAAAGCTCGACGAATCTACATCATTCTGTCGACCCAATGGACCGAAAGATGCGCACACCAACCCTCCGGGCCACTTGATACGACGCTAACTTTTTTTTTTTTCTTCAACTTCCACGTCACTTCTTCATTCAGTGAAGACGACTGTGTTAACCACATCTGTTATGGTTAAATATCCCATATTTATCAACCAGCGGACGTTTGAAGATTCGGCTCTCACTCGAAAACAAGACTATAAAGCTTTCAATGGTCTCAACATTTGTAATTCGGAAAGTTTCTCCGGATATGATGTCCTGTCGCTTTCTTAAATGCGTATACGATCGTCGACGACAGAGCCAAGAACTCTCGTTCGTTTCTCTTTCCTGAATTTTCTACCCTCGCAGCCGTTCGGAAGCTCTTTCTCGTTTCACTTCTCAATTTTCGTCTTATCGCATTGTTGCTCCCTCCCTCGCTGCTCGTTCGTGAAAACTACCATTTTATTTTCAACATCAAAAAGTCCGAGCGCCATTCACCGAGATACTCTATTTGCCGTGGGGTTGGGACCTTTGATTATGCGGAGAATTAACGAGATTGTTAATTAATTATGCGAGATAACGAGGGCATTCTTAATTTTCGTTGTTGCAGAATTATCGTCTGTTTTTTGTCACTTTTGGAGAAATTGTATCAACACTTTAATTGGCCATCCCTTTGAGAACTTTATGAATCTTTGAATAATTGTTGAGTGCAGCTATGAGGGCACAAGGAGTGACGTAAATAAAATCTTTGGAATCTTTTCCAAGGTGTTGAACTTCAAATACCAAGAGGTTATTACACACCGTAACATTTTTTTTTCCTCCTTCACTTTTCTCATATTCAATTTCTTAATTTTCTCGCTCCCTTTATTCCAAACAATTTCAACGATTTGAAATTGAATTGAACTCATAATCTCGATATTCTCATTTTGAATCACCTTCGGAGTAATTTTTTCCATGATTATTCACAAAAATAACAATGACCAACGAAGAATCCAAAGGGTAAAAATGTCAAGTTGACATTTCCAACATCCAACGAAAAATAATGATACAGAAGACGAAACAGGCCAGAATCCCCAGGCATAGGAGAAGTTTCCTCCCTGAATTAACCGTCCGTAGATGCCACGCAAAGCTAGATTATCATAATCTCTCTGGGACTTGACTGCGGTAACATTAACCAGGAGATGCGCCCATTGTTTCTCCTTGTTCTTCCGTGGTAATTGAGAAAGAGAGATGAAGATGAGGTTGGGTAGATAGCTAGCTGGTTTTATTGGAGTTTGGTTACAAACTTTTCGATGCGACATTCACATTGATATCCTCACATGCACAAGAAAGTGCTGGAAATTAACATGTTTATTTATCTCAAGACACCCGAGGTTACGGAAAATTACAGCTGGAGAAGTGTTTGTATCGCGAGAATTTTCCGCTTTTCCGTGTCTCACCCTTTGCCACTCCCTGCGGCTGCTCCATTCTCATACTGACAACAAATAAAAAACTATTGTTTTTCGGGTTCTTCATATTTCTCTATATGCATCTCTGTTGTACTCGTTGAGACTTCCCACACTCATTTCTTCATGTATATATCTCTCTCTATGCTTCATAGGCGTTCCCCATCGTGACTTAATCCCACGGTATTTATTCGCATAATAATACTACCGTTGGTACGTTTTCAAGAATTATAGCTGTCCTTGCCTCCCACGATAAATGAGTCCGGAGGATTAGCTAAACAGTGGCTCAAAAATGTTATTATATAGCAACATAAATATTCATGAAAACGACTGTACGACCGCTTTAACGTTCATCTACCTTGTGGTAAGCGCTCGTGTACACTATTTATTCTTTATGTTTCGATAGTCCAGCTTACGGTCTGGATTTCGAGTCGTTGATGTGTTATTACTCTTTAATTGATGAAAATTTTATTGTTCAGCGTCATCTCGTGACTTTTCGTGATTGACTCCGAGTGGCCGTTCAAATTCAAATGGCGCCTAATTTTTTTTCCTCTTCAGTCGTTGATCTTCTCAGGAACAGATATCAGACTGATGAAATAATTTTCATTGTACTTGTAGAACCGAGTCGGAGCAATTGTCGAAAATAAATCAGGGATGAGCGAGAGGAATGGGCAATAACGAATGGCACGGAGTGGGCGTATCAGCCGAGTGTCTACCGAGAATTGAAGACCTCACGCTGACGTTGCGACAAATTGTTGAAGGTCTGATATTTTTGAAAAGTCATCGTCCACTCACCAAATTAATCTCCATTCATTCAAGCGACAGTGATTAGATTCAGTACATGTACATGATAATGAATTTATCGATGAACTTCATTATAATGATAAATAAATAATATGGAGGAAGGGATGTGATGGGGGTGCGTCTGTTCGGCCAAGAAATGGAGGAAAAACTGTCGGGGAATTTTCGATAACGCGATAAGGCGAGGTTAAAGCCATGTTTGGCGAGCAGGTTATAGGTTAAACGGTGAGCTAGGGGGTGCAACAGGTCGCGTGAACTTGGGTGAATTTTCTGTTCCAGGGCCACCACTGTCTGGCCCGCACCCCTAGTGGTGTGCCGCCTGCAGCAAACCCCCTTCACCACGCCATCATTAGTCAATGTCGGCGCTTCAGCGGCACGTGGAGTCCCGCGGAATGCACCACTCAGTACTGTCTGCCCTGATAAGCCCTTACACTCCTTGCTCCAAACCAACTAGACGTGAAGTAATAATCTTTCTCCTTTCATTTTCATGTTTCAATTAACTGCAAGTCTATTTTAGCTTTCTTCTTTATTTTTCATTCAATTAAATGGACTCTCTCAAAATTTCCCCATTTTAAGTGAACGTGGAATTTGTATGAAATTTCGATCTCTTTAATATTAATGATAATTCGGAGAATTATGTTTTCGGAATTCGCAAGGTATTGGAAATTTAATTGAATTTAATATACTATAATTTTCGTAATGGAATTTTAAGTTTGAGAGGATGTTAAAAAATCGACAGATGCTCGTCATGAATTTTGAAGTTTTGGTGAATATTCAAGATAAATCTGGATTTTCATGAGTGATATCACGAATTGATGCCATAATAAAAAAAAATCAATTGCGATAATTACCATGAGTTACTCTCCCCCATATGATCAGTCCGATCGAATTCCCGTCACGCGACGTAATATTTTTCCTCAATACAAAAGCCAAATTTTCCCAAACAAAAACCGTTTTTATTTCTCAAAAGTTTGAATGGTAATTCCCTGGAAGGGAGAATATCTCGCATCGATAGAAAGGTAGACCTCACTTTATGATACAAAAGCGAGAGCGATCCGATCGGTGGGAGTATGAAGGGGGTTCTAGGTACCCACAGAGTTTAGCCAGCCCTCGGCAAGTCGAAGAACAAAGCTTGATTTATTGTAATGAGTTTGCCGGAGTTAAGAGGCGGCAGGGAATCTCTTTCCTTCCCTTTCCTCATCTCACCATTCCTCCCCGTGGAAGCTTCTATCGTTTCGCCTTTCTCCGAGCCCTCTAACACCCAGAACTCCTCGATACTCTCGGACTGGTGTGCGGTTTGATGGGAATCCTCGGATCAACCCCTGTCATAAACCCTTCTTAACGTCTCCCCCTTTACCACCCCTCCTCCCTCTCCCCCCACCGCCACTGAAATATGCATGAGTTAACGGCATACCGATTGTGTCATTTGTACATATCTCACTTACTTCAACACACCGCAATACCGTGAATAATAATTTCCAACAATTCCCATTCCAATTTCGATTTATTTATTTTTTTTTCATTTCCCGCCATTTTCCCACCGCATCGTAATTCATCTAAGTAAATCATAGTCATCCAACGAGTGTACTATTTCAACGAGATTAAATATCCATAAAAGTACCTCATACTGAATGTGGAGGAGGGATGAAAAAAAAAATAGGGGAAGAAGAGAAAGGGCGGGGGAGGGGAGGGGGGGTGGAAAAGCTCGTCGAAACGTATCGATTCGCCTGCCGAAAACGTTGAATTCATTGGGAATTGACGGGGGAGCCATAACTCTCATCTCGGTTTGACATTAATGCCTCCCCTACTTCGTGCCTCGCAGATAGGCAAGGGGGTTAAGCTCACTGCGACATATTTATGGAGAGGGAGAGATGGTATCAGTGGGTGCGGTGGTTGTGCGAGAGCACCCCTCAAACCTACCCCTCTCTCTTTCTGTCTTTATCGAGTCGTACGTTAGCTTTCTCTTTCTCTTGAACGAAAAGCCCAGACACCCTTCCTACAATCTACTTCGCAATTATCGGCCTCGACGTTAATATTTGACCCACGGCCATTCTGACAACTGGAGAATGGGGATTTTGTTGGCGATATCAACTATCATTTTTTTAAGCCGTTAGTTTTAAATAATCTAACGAATAATGCAGCATAAAGTGTCAGCGTTTTTTGTCGGTTAGCTTAGCTGAAAGAATATATTGTTATAGATTATATTCATTGATTAAATTTTTTGACTAAAAAAATTATTTAATGATTGCTCATGTCATCATAGATTTTAACATTCGGAGACAAGTCTGCAGTGGGATCAAGCCTTAGATTTGCGTCCGGCAGATTACCAACGGTGAAATGGGACAATGGGCGTTAGTCGGGCCGACGGCATATAAATAAGGATCCCCAGGAAGCTCTTGAGGAGGGGTCCAGGGGAGGGATGGAGTGGCCGTTGCCGTAGGAGATGGCTGGTGCTCAGCTAACGTGGACCCAGCTAGCTGCTGAGACCGCTCGTGGCCGTCCATCTTGGACGTCGCCGTAGTGCTCCTTATCTGCTCTCACAGCTCCAGCAACTAGACGTCCGGTGATCTAGGGCAAGTCCTCTTACCTCCTTTCCTACCCTCCACGAAAATTTAGCCCCCGCCTCATCCTATATTACCACCATCTAGCTTAATTATATCAGCTTGATCTTTCGTGCTTTACGGCCTTGAGCTGACTTTATTCCTCAAGCTTGAATCGAAAATCGACAAGAGTCATAACAATGTCATTTCATAATCATTCAGTGAAGGCATGAGATCAGTTTCTTTGTCTATTCAATGTTTTCTCCATTCACTCAGATCGAACCTCACGATCACTGTGATAAACCACTATGTGACATCGAACGTACGTGAACCAGTTGACGATGAGTCGTGTTGACGATGGAAAAAGGTCCGAATAAAGGAGACAATGAACGTGTCTGGTGAACCAATCGTCTCAGTCGACTTTCGAGCTCTCGGCTGTCCGTACTTGGAAAACTGGTAAGCTATAACATTCCACTCCTCGTCTGCTATGATTCTCAATTTTTTTCATTAAAAATAATCCACGATATCCATGATAAACCGGAATAAATGTCCATTTCCACCCGGGATTGGGTATAATCTCGCAAGGAAGATTGAATATTTGCAATTGCGACGAGCAATTCCGAGGAAATCGTAAGGAGAAAATGAATAAAGAATTCCCTACGAAACTGCAAATTTTGATGCAAGCAAAGTACCAAGCGGCACCGGAGACCATCCCCTGGACACTTGTCGTACATGTACAACTCGAAGGTAAAGTCTTCTGGGTGCTGTAACCGAGTCTCGTCACACAGTTGTCTGTGCATAGAGAAGTGGTGACCGCAGCTGAAGCACTCGGGGCTCGATCTCAGCATCGAATTCACTCATGAAAAATTAAAATAACCACTCGGTTTGCCACACTAGTGCCCCGCGTACTTATCGAGATATCTCTCAACAATTCTCTGGTCTCTCTATACGTTAGCCATGATGCAGGAACCCCGTGCGACACGTTGAGGGCCCGTTGGGTTATCCTGACGGAAAATAAAAAATCTTCTTTCTAAATATTGGAGACACCGGTGGCAGAATTATAAAAGAGGGCTGTGAAAAGGAGCAATGGACAAAGTCTTGGATATACACCGGGGTTCACCAGAAAAGTGCTTTTCTCTCATGTACTAAAAGTGAAGGGGGTGATGGGGGGACTACGGGAATCGCTGTAGGTTGTCGGAAGAGATGGAGACAGGGGGGAGGATGTATTTTAGTGGATGGGTAGAACGACTGGGTAAAATGAGGGCGAGGCCTGTACGGATACTACATCCAGGCAATTGAACTCCTTTCGTTTATTGCTTCTAATTAAACGGCCAAGATATTTCTGCTACGTTTCATTAACGCAGACGGCGAAAGCCATCGTTGAGCTTTATTTTATTTATTTATTGACACGATTTGTGTGGATGTCATGCATCTACATAAACGAGACAAAATATCAATTACAGTTTATTTTAGGCTATCGAATGTGAGGATGTATATATCAATGCATTTATAAATGAAAATGGAGAGAAGCAATGGTGCATCTCTTTTGGACTGCTTCAGGTAAATGTCATTCGAGAAGCTCTGATTCATAACAACAATACTTGGAAAACAATTAGTAATAATACATCACGGGTTTATAATCCGCACGATAAAGTAGAATGATCCAAAAATAGCGGTGAGAATACAACGAGCCAGCTTGTCAGAAAGCCGTCTTAGTTGAGGACACACAGCAGTCTTCTCGACGACATATTATTGTTGACGTTGCGGAACGATATTCCTCTATCTTTAGATGTGAATTGCAACACGAGTCAGCGTGCAATTAATGGTAACAACCATTGTACACGATGTTAGTCTCCACGGATCATTAACTATTGAGCTTGCAATCACGTATACCCTTTCTCAGTGGGCACTATTCTATTTCAATTCGTTCAGTTCCCAAGCCCAGAATCACCATTATTTTGGAGTAATTTGTGGAGCCAAATCACAAGACTTCATGAATAAAAAATGAATTATACCTAGGCGGGATTTCCTTTCGCCCCAAAAAAGACAAAAAAAATGCCCCGAAAATCAATCGTTTCTACTTCCAGACTCCAATCCCTCCAGTTGTAATTCATTTGCATGGGAATTGCACCCAGTGGAGTTCATGTGCTTGCCTTGTACAGTGAGAAAGCTCGTGGTATCGATTTTTGAGTGGACCGGCTGTCCTGTCAGTCGGCTGTCTCGTCTTCTCCTGGACAGAAACTACTCAACCCCATGTCGCGCAAGCGCCTTCTTGACATTTCTCTCCGATTTTGTACTCCGGAGAGGGAACAAATCGAACTCTATACATGTAGGTGTAGCTGAAAGCTAGCCTGTCTTATCTGTACTCTGATCTTGCTGAGGAAGAGTAGTTTGTCATTAGTTCATTTTTCAAGTTGTCTACTTTGCAAAAGATTCGGACATAACATTTTTTTATTTTCCGAAATTATTCTAGATTATCCTAAAAATACGTTAAAACGAAAAAATACAGGATATCCCACGTGGACTATAGCTGAAGACAATAAGCCGAAAAGTTGGTTCGGTGTGTGAAGAAAGGTGTAGCTCGGCGGAGGATTGGAGGAAGGTGAGGGGGTAGTTACCGGTTATGAAGCTCTAGGGTGAAGTCAAGATTGTAATTAGTCGGCGCTAAGTTTTCGAGGTTTCTCGCAGGTATTTGCATGCTACCACCAAAGAGCTCTGGTCCACGTCTTTCGTACAATCTAAGGCATATACATGGAGAATTTCTCCGTATCTCTCAAAACCCCTTCACAATGTTACTTACCCCCTTCCTAAAATTGCCAAGCTAGATATGCACAGCACGTATCAAAATTTTCGTGTTGTGTACTTCTAGTTCTGTGTTAACGAATCCCTCTCGTACGCGACTTAGCAACACTCAATATTTTCTTTTTTCTGGAGAAGAGCGGTGTAATCCAGGGTGGAGTTTGAATATTCCGAGAATGTAACCAGTCTTAACTGTTGTGAGCAGAAGGATTCCAATGTTGCTGAAGAAAAAAAAAGAAACGGTGTACTTGAAGAGGTCTCCGTCGGCTCTCGGAGAAAGCTATACGACAAAATCAGATGAAATCGGAGGGATAGCCAACCCCCGGTACTATATGTCCCCCTGTTAGTGCATCGTCTTTCCGAAATGGCCGATTAATTCCAACTACGGGAAGAAAACGACTATAACTCGTCTCCGAGGAAGCATTCTTAATCCGCACACTCTTTATTCCCAAGGTTCTGCCTTCGTCCTTAACAGTATATCCCACTGTAGTCCTTCTCATCCCGTTTCACTTCCATCTCACCCTCTCTTTTCTCCCAACTACACTCATTCGTCCCATCCACCAGCTGAAGAAATCTCTCCTCTCTCTTCATCCGCTCCTTTTTTCCTGGAACTCTGCACGTTCAACTGAGTCTACATAGAGAACAAAGAGAGAAGAAACCGAGCGACTCTGCCAGTGGCAATACACTTTGTTTCTTTGCCGAAGAGGAAGGCCGCTATTTATGGCAGCCGTGCAGTTCTTATTAGGATTCCACGGAGACAGTTTATCGGAGGGTGGAAGGGGGGGTGGGATCTTCAACCCACCAAGCTTTAGTCTCCAGTGCCTTACTCTCATCCTCTGGGTTGCCTCTCCCATCCCACTCTGCACAGCATGTTTGGCTTTCCCTTTACCGGTTCGTTCTGTCCTCATTCCGATGAGATTTTTTCCCCTCCTTTTTCACCATTCGTCAAGAGGCTGAGGCTGTTGGTAATGCGTCAATGAATTTTGGATTTTTACGGAGTCAATTATTTAATTATTAATCACTGATGCACGCGATTTGAGATCGGTAGATTTGGGTGGCAGCTGTCAAGAGTGTCCTGAATCGGATTTGACCAACATCCTGAATATTTAAAAAAATATATGACAAGTGAGTCACAAGTGTACGGACACGTACAGCCATTACCGTGTCCGTGGACAGTCCAAGGAAAATAGAAGGTCCTATTCCCTGGGATTGTTATCTACACGTGTTGTTTATTGATTGTCTTGCTGTCTCCGTAGGTAGGTGTGTGTTATCCTAGCCCCTCGTCCTCAGTAACACAGAGAACACCGTTGTCGGTTTCTGAAGCACGGCTGCCGGTAATTGCCTTTACTCAGGGATGGCAAAGAGAGAGGGACGATCCCAACGATCCCCTCTTCAATAGCCCCAACGCTCCAAATGGACGCCCGCTGAAGTTGAATTCGGGAAAATTTCAGAATGCGTTTCACTCGTACATGCGGTATGTGCTGTGCATTGGAAATGCCAGGATGAACGAATCTATAACACATTGGTTGGTGGGTGGAGGTATAGCTCGTGTGAACACCCACTGGATAATCGTTCACAAAAGTTCCTCGAGTGAGAGATAAATTTACTATCCCATTCATACCACTTCATGGTGAATGTTGCCAGGGGTATATGGATCTATAAAATGAGAGTTCGGTATCCAATTTTCTCAGGTGATCCACAACGAAAAAGCATAAACCGTTATACAGTGAAAATGCAAGCGTTGCCTTTTCCACGTGGAATTCCTCAGAGAAATCTTGGCCGCTTTTCATCATCCCCAGGACTCGAGCTGTTGAAAAGAGCAAACTCGTTTCACATTGTACGCATACGCATGTAGGGTGGATCGTGAAAGATGATGGTTTTCTTTTAAAAAATTAGACTGCGCTGAAAAATGAAGAAATAAAAAAAAAAAACTGGTGGATATAACATTGAGACGTCCCTGGACGATCTGTCGATTGTGAGTATGGTTATCTCGTGGTTGGGTCTCCCCGTGGGGAGCGATTTACGTTTGAGAGTATGTCATGGTCATAGAATTCAGTGGAGTATCATCACGGGGAGAAATCTCTCTCGACAACCGATGAAAATGAAAAAATAAATGAAGAAGACGTGGTAACGAAGTAAATGATATATCTGAAGAAGACAATTTTGGAATTGGATGGCGTGGCCTGGATGAGTCAGTAATTACAGGGTGTGGGGACCGAGTCTTACAGCTCGTCTACGTCGACGACGCAAACCCGCCCCCATGCACTCGCCTTGAATCACGTGTCGTCACTTTAATCGTTCGAACAGCATCTCAGCTACGATATATCAGGTAGGTGAGACATTGCCTCGGAACCCTTCTCTTTCACGTACCCCATGATGCCCAGAATTCATCCTTGTGTACGTGTATTACCTATATGTACAGCCGTTAACGGGCTGCCATTTTCGATAAGCGCGTTGCAACAACGACACTGATCGTGCGCGACGTGTAGGCAAGCTGCTCGTAAAGTGTTTAGTTGAGGGGAAGCAGGTGGAATGGTGTGTGTTGGGTGGGAGATGGAAGGAGGAAACACTGGTTGAAGGCGCACAAGAGACGCGAGAAATGCTTGGTTCAGGGCGGTAGCACCAACTCAGTGTGTGCTCGAGGGAGATAGCCAGAGGTGAACGAGAGGGGGTGAAGATGAGTTAAACTATCACGAGCTCTGACGGTAATAATTGAGTGCCGCTGTGTCTAGTTAACGCCCTGCTACGACACTCGTCACGTTATCGACTAAATGACAGCGATGCGTGACAAATCCATCTTATATTCTACCAAGATCCACGGAAACCGACACTGTTGACAGGATTATCGATACGAATTTATCGCCAATGGTTGGGTCGCCTACGTTATACCGCCAAACTTTCACAGACAATGTGAGTCTTTCACTTAACGAGCTATTGTCGATATCCTCTCATTTTCCCATTTCTTTTTTTTCTGATAAGCGATTGATTGTATTGACGGGAAAAAATATTTTGTTTTTACGTTTTATTATTATTCGATGTCTGAGAGATTTTTTTTCCTGCGGTATCAGGAAATTTTTGCAAAAATTCAAAAATATTTATCGGGGATCTCGTGAATTAAGCGCACGATTATGAAATTTTTTTTCCCGCGTCTGAGGAAATATTCGATAACTTTGGATAACGAGTCATCGAATTTCAATGGCTTTTTGAACTTCACTGAAAATTTGACAAAAAGTTTGACGAGATAGGGATGAGTAGAATGCGTGAAGTAGTGGTTCATTGGGGAGAAAAAAAAATTCGCGAAATGGAGAAAACAAAAAGGGAAAAGGAGTGATAAAAAAAAAAGTACCTACGGGGGAGGAAGACGAGGACGAAGAAGAAGGGACCCGCATTCTCGGAGATTATCGTGCTCGCCATCAGCGTATCACGGCGTCACGGGAACAAGATTTATATGTAGAGTTTATTGTCGCTGAGTCCGCCCTACTGCGTTTTATGGATGTTTTTCGAAGGAGCACACTGCCGCCTGCTTGATCTATCGGTGGGGCCACCCTCATCCTCCCACCCCCTCCCACTTTTCGCTTCTACGACCTCTTCGCCTCTCGTCTCCCTCAACTCTCAACCCTCAACCCTTTTTCGCCTTTGCGCCTTTTACATACTCCGTGATCTCCCTATCGTGATCTAATGGAGAGGTGGTGAGGCCACAACTTCATGAGACCAACAAACTTTTCAACAACTTGCTACACGCCTGAATTTTCTAATAAGCGATTTCATTTCCTCACCGATCATTTTTTATCCCGATTATTGAATTGAATTAAATAATTTTGAATGGAAAATAGAAAATTAAAAATGGCACGAAATGACGATGTAGGATCGGTAACAGGGTTGTCCCATCAGAATCATGTCTGACAATTCTTGAAAATCTGCAAATGTACATACATGTACCAGTAGAAGGGAGAAAGGGGGGGAAAGGGGGGAAGGGGTGGAAGGGTGGAGGGGCAATGGCGGCTGGCGGACGCACGTAAACACGTGAACGGAGGAAGATACATGGGCGGCAATATGTTACACGTGTTACCGGCCGCCACGTACGGGTTACGTCCGGCAGTCAATCGCTCTAATACTCGCCCGCTTTACTCTCACCCCAATGCAACTGAGCAGCAGAGCAGCATGTTGACGGGAAAGGGAGTGTGAGAGAGAGAAATCGAGAGACAGGGTGTATCCAGCGGTGTTGCATTGCACACACAAACCCTGGAGGGGTATTTGAACGTTATACTCTCCCGTGTACGCTGTGGGTAACAGTACAGTACATCACCAAGTGATTACCTCTACCTATCCGTATCGTTTCTCTCTCGTATACATACATTTTGGTAGTCCATTCTGCATCCACTCAATGTCTGATGAATTAGGATTGATCTTGCCAGGTGTGATATGCATTCCTCACATCGCACTCGTCTATTTGACATCAATAGAAATTCTCCGATCATTGATATTCACCCGTCGTGTCACCAGTTGCAAAAAGCTGGTGCTGATTATATCAATAAATTATCCTGACCCCTTGAGCCACTCTGTGCTAGCACCAGCCATACGGTCCACTATATATACCAACATGTACCTGGTGTGCACAGTCTGTATCTACTAACCGTAAAGACGCTTTACCAAAACGTACATCACGTCTACGTCTTGCTTGCTCCGCCCTGAGTTATGCTCGACAATTATACCCATCTCCCGTGCCGTGGGTGTTATTATCATATTATACTGGGTTAGTAACTCCTTGGTAGACAAAGCCAAGTCTAACTGCTACAGCTAAAATGGTCAAAGGTATCTTGGCTGTCGGGATACACTTGGCTCGTTCATTTTAACCCACTGGATTCACCTCATTACGAAATATTTCAAAGATTGTGTCATTGATGAAGAAGGGTTGCTCGCCTGGGAATAAAGCCAAGCACATACACATGTGGCGGTGATATGGATGCTCTGCGGCTCCTAACCTGTCGAAAAAAAAAAATCATTCTGAATTATGATAACGATCAGAGGATAATGCGATCCAATGAGCCAATCAAGAGGACGAGCCGTTGGTTTGACGATATCGATGTGTTCGATCGGAGTTGACCATTGCGGGGTTGGTATCCCGGAACGTACCTGGTGCTCGTTACGCATTAGCCTCACCCTCACGTATTAGTGTTACTGACCCCGTCGTGTTGGCGAGACCGAACGAGCCGGTGAGGCCAACCACGACGATCTATGGATCCAGGGGGCGTAGCAAGGGTAGAGTGCGTATTGCAACGTATAATTGCTAACTAGTGGTTGGTATTGCTGCAGGTCCGTTAAATTCGGCTTGCATCAATCAGACTGCTTAAATGCCAGCACATATCACCGATTCACTAAGACCACGCGACACATTCACTCTCAATCGATATTAATCGATATTAATTCGGCGTGCTCTTTTATTTGTGGTATTATTTTTTGAGGGGGGAGGAATCCTGCAGACGGGGGCATAAAATCAAATGATTGCTTAAAATATTTCGACGACGGATTCAATAATTTGGAAGGTGTACGTGTGATAGCTGGAGGCCCATACAAATGCACAATGCCGTGGGGTGAACGGAGTGACTGCTTGATGGGATAGGACGCCACGCAGAGTAGTTATATGGGAACCACGAGGATGTTAATGACCATAAACAAGCAATCACTGTAATCCGCCATGAGTCACTCGAGCTGTCTAGCTGGTTACATAGATACGTCCTGCCATATGCCCAGCCTAACCGGCCCCTGCCAGGAATGTCTCCTCGGGCATTGCCATATACAACCTCTGCAGCAATTCAAGTGGTGGTATTGTGCAGAGACCATTTGTGAATAACTGAATTAATTGCAAATTATATTAAAATTGAGAAATTATAGTTAATCATTACTGAAATCAACTCACTAGGTACTCCTTTATTTTCGCGACAAATAAAAAATAAATAAAAAAATTTGAAACGAGAGAGATGATAATAATTTTCTCTCTCCCTTCACTCGGCTAACTCTAATCTGGTGACCCAGTATTAATTACGAATTTGAAAATTTTTCTGTGGCACTGAGACGGAACGATGGAAGAAGGGAAAAAAATATGATGAAATTTATGATGAGAGTGGATTCATGAGTCTGTCTGGGCACTCGTGAAGAAAATTAACACAAATAAATAATCGGTTGAGGTAGGGTGGAAGGGAGATGGGGGTGCGGGATGGAAACACACGCAAGGCCGCGGAAAGTTGGCGATGACGGCGGATGTTATTGGCAGGGAGGCCATTCGTCGCGATGATGGATGCTTGACAGGCGCTCCTCGCTCGCTCGCCTGCTCGCCAGGCAGTTATAATAAGTAATGGGCTCACTTCCGACGCCATCGTTGCCTGAATGCCTTGGGTTTGCTTGCGCTCACTGCTTTGGCTCTTGCACCGAGTGAAAGATAGAGAGAGACATTCACCTTCAGAAAACTGCTTTCGTGTGCTTCACGGCTTTTCTCTCTATTTCCATCCCCTTCCACGTCTTTCCCTCTTTTCGACAGTGTGTTGGACTGTGAGTGAGCATGCTCCATACCCCCTTTCCTTTCTTTTTGGTACGTACCACTCGTCTTCCTACTCTTTCCACGTTGCCTTCGTAATAACTACAAATCTGTCATACATTAATTCTCCGTCCGGCGTAAATTCGGTCGTACATGGGGAGAAGAAAAAATTTATCACGAGTAACTGAGGGGCTGGTGGGGGCGCGGTGCGGAGGGCAGCGGAAAACGGAAAGAGAAAAGCAATGTCTGTCTTACCTCTTGTTGAGGAACAAAAGCTCTGGGTAACGTGAAATAAAAAATGTCAGGGGAAGAGTCTTCGCACTGCTACATTGCATGACGAGAAAGGGAGAAGGGGGAGGAGAGCAGGGGAGGATTGGGAATTTTAACTGTTCGTAGACTTCAACTCGAGGGCATAATGATTGGTGTGCATCATGCACGATCCACAGCTAAAAAAAAAAGGCCCTTCTCCAGTAGATCAACGGATGAAAAAGCTTGCGGATGAGGACTACGGGTTAGCTCTGGTCGAATAGGTTTAGAGGAGAAATTGTTGGAGTGAGGTAGAGAAAGGAGTGAAAATGTGGGAGGGAGTGAGAGGAAAAGGACCACCGTGACAAATAACTCGCCTTCACCAGGGTCTGCATCATTTAATTTTCCTTAACTCCAGAGCTGCCGAAATCGATGATCTCCACCTAGCAAGTATCTTAGGAAAGACGAATGAGATGATTTAGACGGTATTTCACCACTTCTGGTTATCAATCAATCAGACCAATCTCAATTATTCGAATGCGCGAGGATCGGGGGAGCGGTCCGAGATCGTTTAATCATTGTTCAGGAACATCGTAATCGATGATTCGATTTGGGGTGGGGCATTCGATTATAACATCGGACGGAATGTTATGGGACTTGGCAAGTTTAGAGGCCACAGAAAGTGGTAATTCATAGCCACTGCGGTGATACAGCAAATCCCTCTCAGGACGCTATCCAGCACACCAGACTCCAGGATATGGGGGTTGTTCAAACGCTTGAGAAACTGTCGTACTAGACATTATTTCACACAGCCGCACACTGGGATGAGAAGTGGGGGTATAAAGAAGGAATAGGAGAGAACGAAATATTGAAACTTGCACCCAACCAAGTTCAATCGAACATTATACTCTTCTCCCCACCTTCAATTTCCTCTTCTTCAAACCTTTAGAACTCAAGTGAATGAGTTTAATTCTGAACCAGGGATAACCCACCATTTCGGATGGATCTTCTCGACATTTACGACCTTCAATTTTCCGTTGCGAGAAGGTGGCAATGGGGCTGAAGGAAAAGGTAGTGACTGCCGATGGTTAAGCGACAGTGGTGTTGGTGGGCGAACGAGGAATGTTAATTAAAGCCGTTAGCTCCTCGATCTCGCGCTTCAACTAATTAGTCGCATACAATGCCATCCGTGAATCGTTTATGGAGAACGGGGGAGGGCCATTGCTGGCCATGGCAGACGGAGATCACTTCACTCTTCGGTGGATGTTCTGATTTTCTGGTGAGGGAACCAGAAAGTTCAGACACTTGTCGATGACCAGACACTCATCAGCGGGTTTGATTTTTTTTTTTTTTTTGGGAAAATTAAAGGGCTGATATGTGATGGGAAAAACACATTTCACTGTGGATCCTCATCTAAACTTACAAATCGCTATTCTTCCGTGGTCTTGGGTTTCGATTTCTGTAAAGTTATGTTATGGACGCTGAGTAAACGGGATTTATCAAGAAAGTTGGTACAACTCTGCTACGACTATTGATGCAATGAAACGATTGGCCGCGCCTCATTTAGCAGACCTTCGTCTTTTTTTTATCTCGACTACTTGTGAACTTGTTCAGTCTCTTCTGTTTGTCATTTCAGTTTTAACAATGAAAACACTCATTTCGCTGTGATATACATCGATTACTCCATCAAATTGTAAACGATAGACAGAATTTCAATCTGTGGGCAAGTAGAAAAATAAATTTACTGGTGATTTTACTTACGATCCCACCATAATAGCAATATGTTCGGTCCCTAGAGTGCCCTAGTCGTACCCTTTGCTATCAACAAAATATCAGCACGAACAACGAACAACGTTTGGAGACTCGAAAAAAAATTACACCAATTTTTCAACTTTTATCCTGTATACAAAAGCTAAGAGTACAGGTTATATGTGAAATCAGTTTGGTGGATGGTGAAGGGAGGGAAAAAAAAAAGTGGAATGGAAGAGCGGAGGCCGCTGAGCTTGCTAAGAAAACCATCATGATAGAGAGCCAAACAAACTTTTCTAATACCGTCGCCCATCCCGGATTACCCGAGAGATTGAAACGTATATCTGTGTATTTACGGAGGTAACAGTCTCTGGAGAGACAATGTCTCCTGCATTGTCCTTTTGTGGTAACAATCCCAGTGGCTTGAATCACAGCTTCCTTGAGAAGTCGTGATGGGATGGATTACACAAGGGCCCATCAGAGCCTGAATTAGAAAATATTTTAATACCCGATATAAAAAAATGGGAAATAATTGGAGGCGACTGTTTCGAATGGGCACAACCACAAATGTCACCTCATAGTGAGGAACTGCGACGCTGCATAGTTTTGTGTGAGTCTGTTAAGGGGGTGATAGTGCTATCTAACCCTTGAAATATCTAAGCGACCTTCCACCACCGATGAAACCAGCCCCTTCCCATTCTTGTCCTTTTCCCAACGATGCAACCGACCCCACCGACTCCGTCCACCTACAGAGACCACGTTACAAGGGGTAGATCCCCACTATTTATGCACATTGTTGACTGGCACATGGATTTATGCACGTCCGTTATATTATGCGTCCTGTCGTCCTCCGTGTAAAGCCGGTATGCTCGGTACCATCTCAACCTAGCACGCAATAACAAATGCAATTTTCGGTCGTTGGTAACGTCACATGAGTAACCGATCCATCAATCTTGTCATGATTCTTGAAAAAGAAAAGTATGGGAATAACTTGATGATTATGATTGATAAGAAAGTGCACGGGGTACGAACTACATCATAATGTTGACATAATCCACGACTGAAGTTTGTACCACGCGTGACTCTCTGCCAGCAATTAGTCCCCAGGGTATTTGGGAATTCGTTGGGAAAGTGCATCCTCAATGTGGAGGTACTACCGGAAAGGGTGTATGGGTTTGCTTACCCATGGGTACCTGGTGGAGAGGGGGTTTTAGTGTCTCAGGGAGTAATAACGTCTCGGGGTGTAGATTATGTGGTGTCCGGCTAGGAGCGGCTAGGAGCAGCTAGGAGCGGGTGCTAGTGCCCAGTTGGGTCCTCCGATGATGCAAAGTCCCCCTGGTGGCCACCCTCGTCCGGACATATATTAGCATTCTAACCAACCATTATTATATGGCTGGTGAGCCGACCCGCGTTGGACCGAGCCCCACCGTGTTGCGTACTTGGACCAAGTTTACCAACAATTCACCGGGGCTCGCGCTCTATAATGGCCTCGGCTGCTTAATTTATCGTGCTTCATAATTAATAGCTTTGTAATTTTCATACAAGCATACACAGGCCGTGGAACGTTTTGAAATTTATGGATACGTTTGCCCACTATCGATTTTGGCTTTTCCATGATTCGACGAATGGCCGGCCGCCACCCCTCGATGATCGTCTCTCGTGTATGTCTGCCATTAATAGAATTATTCCAAGATTATGTGATTAATGTAATCGCTTTGAAAGTACATCTGCTGAAAATATAATAGCATAGAAAAGACAAGGTCCATCAAAAGGCGAGATTGTTTTTAGAAATATCAAGAGTGGTTATCCTCCACCATCATAAACCACTACCACATCGTGATACCAGTCTCCATCCAGTGTTTCTCACCCACAACCAACGGAATTTATCATTAAATATTTTGCACCGTCCGGTAAGTAGCTCCTTCTTTACGACGGTTAAATATAAAATAAGTAGATGCGAGGTGGTTGGTTGCCGCAGCACCGTTGGTTTCAACGGCCCTATGATGCCAGCAGCTGACTTGTGGCTCCATTAGCGCCCCCGCTACGATAACGTATAGCATAATAAGAGTTTATGTGTCAGGTTGATGCGCCAGAAGGCTACCAGACGAACTCACCGCGGCACAGGAACTGTTATATTTTCATTATAATCCTCACCTATCCCAATCATTCCACAACGAGCTGACGCCCTTCGACCAATCCCCGAGAATTAAACCCTCAAAATAAATAATTTACTATTCCAATATCAAAGAATTACTCTCCACCATCTCATCAATTCCCAGATGCATTTTATGGAGTTTAGTTGTGGCAAAATCTTATGGAATCTCACGAAATTTTCAAGGGTGTGAATCTGACGGTATTATTACCGGTATTGGTCACCCCATATCTCACCTATCAATAATGATCCATCATTTTGTCTGGCCCTCCACCCTCCGTTCTCCCAGCAGAATACCTGAAAATTCCCAAATGAATCAATGACTGAGAGCGGTCAGTTGGCGAAGGGCTCTCACCGGCATTATGCAATCTTGCCAGAAACTTAGCACTTAGAAACATTAGTCAGGATAGTTAATGCAACACTGGTAACGAGTACGAGACACGACGTCACGTTGGATGGTGGTTGTGTTAGATGGTTTAAGGGTAAAGTGGAGAAGAGAAACACGGCATGCCAACCAAGGCAAACCCCTGTATCCTCCCAAAGCCAGACCTTTCACACCCCCTAACCCCACTGTCCAACATCCTCGGGGCCACCGATGGCACTCAGTATAGACGCCATAGTTGTGGCTAGTTGGCCGTCATCCCTGCGTCGACGCTTCCTTGTCTCTTCGACTGATTCAATTTTCTCGCTTCGTGGCTGTTTAATTACTGGACCAGAGTGGACCCCACCCGTTGGGTGGGTGGTGAGAGTCCAGTGAACGTGGCGACCTTTATGCCCCTTCCCCTGGCTATCTCTAAACCACCCTCATCCCCTCATCCCCTCATCCCCTTCTCGTATCGGGAGAGACTGCGGAACACCATCGTGCCATTTTCGCTAAGACACTAACGGAATAACATAGCATAGCGTGTTGGAGATTGTTGTTGATGTGCAAGGTAACGCCAGTGGCTGGTCAAACCCCTCGGGTATGAGAAGTAGGGACTAACGGAATGGACCACCCCATCGGCCACAACGACTCGAGACGTGTCTCGCAGACTGAGTATTGTTATTGCTCGACTATCGTCACCAAACGATTATCGCGTAAATTTCAATTCCCATCATTCCACTTTCTCGAATAGACCATTTCTTTGTTCACCTCCATAAACAACCCAGGGGGATAGGGAAAATTCATTATCATAAATTGGAATTAAATGTGTCGTATGTACACACTGAAAGTACCGGGGAGAAAAAGAAAAAAAACAAGAAGAGTGACGGGCATTTCAACTATCCTCACTGGCAGCTTTACAACAACGATCCCTTCTGCTTTTTCTCTCCCTCTCTCTGGTCTTCTTTCGTTTAGCACTATCTCTACGAGATATCCGAGAAGCTCAGAGTTATCTTATAGTCTCGTATTCTACAGGCTTGGAAAACGCACTCGCCTGAAAGAATTTTACCGTGTTCGATTCGCTTCTTCAGGGAATATCCTCGCATAACTTTTCAACGTTTGATCAATTCAATTCGATTGGACTCGTCTTATCGCTCTGGATACAATGTTCTAGAATGTTTTTGTGGATTGTCATGGGATTGTGAACTGAATTTACGTATTATCCTGGTAAATTAGACTTGGCAAACAAAAGACATGGACTAGCGGACTCGGGATTCGCGTCTTTGAAATACCTAAAAGGGGAGAAGACACATGACGATTGATTTACGACACGTTGCTGGTGATATTTACAGATGATTGCGGGGGGGACAAGGCCTCTTGGACAGTTATTGCCACTCGGGCTTCGTATCCACCTTCTCTTTCGCCTTCCGCGCCTTCATACACACACACACTTCATTCATGTACAAGCCAATACAACAGCCAATACAAACATATAATACTCACTAGCACTTCGGGTTCTCTTTCTTTCACTAACTTGGCTCGCTTTTGCCCAACGTGTGTGCAGCGTGACGTTTATGACGTTGCCCGATAATAATTCTGTCGTTGTCGCGAAATCGTAAAACGACAGTGGCTGACAAACTGGTCGGACTGGGATAGTCGAGAGGAGTCACACACGTACAAACATACGTGGGAGATGTATGGCATCATTTGTTTTGGCCTGGCCAACGTATTCATTTTCCAAATGTTGGGTGTTTGTTTCAATTTGGGGTGAGGCAAAAGAAAAAAAAAAAAAAAAAATCTGCACAATTGAATGAATACCTCGTCCACCATCAATTGTACCTGTCGAATGCTCAAAGGTCATCCCCCTAAAATTGCAGGAACGTCCAAGTGTTGGGGAGACTTTCATGATGTCTTGATGGAGTGCCGACATAGGGAACTATGAGAATCGATCTCAACTTGAAAGGAAACATAAATTAGGGAGGATCCTCGGAAAAACAGTCGACGTCAAGATGTACGCTCTTGCACGAGTATTTCGAGCGAGAAGAGGTGGAGAGGGTGTTAGGGGCCATCGGGATGGCGCGACGCGGCAACACGTATAAATCACTCTTTTACCAGAAACCTCGCGAACCGAGTCGCTTCATATCTTTCTCACTCCTCACACCCTCTCGCTTTGCGACGACCCGCAGATTCATGACACGTGATAATTCGTCGTTGTGGAAATTGCAATGCCAGCGGCATCGATCGGCTACAAAATTTTCTGACATTTAAATTAAGTTCTGCATGGTCAAAGTCCACTCGAATAATCTACCATCAGTCCGTTGTTGATGCACCGAATAAAATAAATTCAACATGATAAAGACAAGGAGAAAGAAATTGAGAAGGTATTTGGTGAGTTGTCATTGGAGGTGTGAGAGCATCGTGCCGCACATATCCAAACAACAAAAACGGATCAATCTGCTCAGCGGGGCCGCAGGAGGAAACATAAATTGTCCTTGTGAGACAGTTTTAAAAGAAGGGAGGGTGAATGCCACGGTGTGATACAAACAAGATCCACTCGGCGACATGAGGCGGTAAATATACGGGTTTCGGAGTGTACGTGTATATGCCAGAGGTCCAGGGAAAGAAGAAACGGAGGATGGAAAGAGCAAGAGATGATGATGCCAAAGCCATAAGTGGAACTGAGGAGGAGTGCTCAGTGAAGAGAACTGCGTTTCTTAGTCCCTTCCAGATTCCTTCAAGCCCCTCCTCTCTTCCACCAGTGATACGATTGTCCACGGTTGAGGATCTATTCTCTCTGGCTCTCCACCCATCAGGATCCACCGGGGAAAACCTTCTATTCCGCACTGGGCCATCAACGAGACAAGTGACCACATCGAACTGTCGTCTTTCAGACTGTCATCCAGACTCACATTTACAAATGGATATTTTCCCATACAGATTGATTGGTGCCTAGTAGAATTTATTGTTTCGAAATACAGAAGAACCGTGAATTGCCATCAATTTGCGGTAATTGGAATTCCAAGAGAAAATCAGTTTGAAGGGAGGATGTGTAGTCTTTCATGAGGCATACCGACTACCAATGAACAGCATCACCCATCACTCAGAGTAAATTCAAAACCGCCTTGAAGCTATCGGTGGAGCCTGCATCAGGCCGTTGAAGGGCGTAGGCTCAAGTGCCTGCGCCTGCAGATGAGGTGCCTTCATATCAGGGTAAAAATTTGGTACGCTTGGACAGTCTGAAAGATAGTGAGCAAGACATCTCGAAGGGAAAAGAGGGCTCGACACGGGGGCGTCAGACGAAAAGTGGCATAGGTACACGGTGGATGGCGTGAAACGGAAGAGATCAGGGGGAATGAGGAGAGAATGAGAGGAGCAGGAGGTATGGGCGATGGTAAGTTGGAGAAGCGTGCAATCACGAAATATATAATGTGACGGTGTGCAGAGTGCTGCATGTGTGTGCAAAATGTGTGCAAAATGTGTGCAAGATGTGGAGAGGGCAAGAGCCCCAGCACAGCCACCGCCAGGAGGCAATGAGGCCTGTTACGCGGTGGATGATGGACGTCTCAGCATAAACCTGACGAGTGACTCGTGGCGCCTTTAGAAACGACTTTGAGGAGCCCTCTACATCACTTTTATTACTCAGCCGTCCTCATTTTCATATCTCATAAAAACCTTCGGGATGTATTATTCTCAGCCACACAGAACTACATCGTCGGTTACTTGCCATGTTCATGACCCACGTTCTCGCCTGAATTTGCCCGAATCGAAATGGCCACAAGTGCCCCGTGTCACCCTCCCCCAAGGATGGAACCCCAAGGTTCACACAATCTCCTCCAATAATTTTTGAAACAATATATGTGTCACACCCGTATAATACGCACAGAGCCACAAATATACATTGAGTCAGAGGCCTCTTCTCGCTGGGTTTGCACCCTGCCAGCGACATTGAATGACTGTGGCTGCACCTGACAAGAGACTGACAGGTTTATGTGAGCGCGCGCGTGTGGGAACATAAAAGGGAACACGTAGCTAGCTGCCTGCCTGGTCGTGATGTACGTCTGTTTGTGTAAGTGACACGAAGCGAAGTGAGTGACGCGTCTCTCCGCGCAAACCTCTTCGGCTGTGTGTGCACCTCTTGCTCCAAGGTACACAGGCCCCACACCCTCTCATCCCTCTCACCCCACCCCCCTTGCTCCCCCCCCTCATCCCTCTCGCCCTCTCAAAACGTGGCTCACCCACCGTTTGTGTGCTTTTCGATTCCCCTTGCCCTCCACAGTCTAACCCAGCCATACCACTTTTCCGGAGCATACGGTGTTTGGTGCTCCTTCGTTTCTCCCTCTGCTCACTTATAACCAACTCACAGCGGCCGTTTTCCCTCTCTGACTCGTCAGTCCCCCTCTCTAGCCATCCCCTCCCGCAATCTTCCCCCTTCCAGGGGCTCGGACCTCTTTTCCATCCCCTCACATACACCCTTTCACCCTCAGTCCTCCTGCGGTTCTCTTTGTTGCCTGTCGGTGACGTCACGCGCCCTGTACTTGACGCGTCGCGTATGACACGCTTCTCAGCGCGTACTGCCACATCCGAGAACCCCTCGCGTCTACTCTCGCAATCTTTTTCCCTCCATCAGCTCACCTGCAAAGTACAGCACAAACAACCCAAGGCATGTGGTCATTCTCTTGATAACCTTTTCACACCTCTCCGTTCTTTCCAACAGCGACCCGATCCCTCAATAATATTTTCATCTTTTTTTATTTTCTCCTTATTTTATTTTTTTCATCCTCTCATGGAGAATGACTTCCTCCACTTTTGCCTTATTCGAAATAATCCAGAGGCGTCTGGTGTGCAATGACGTCTCTACCGACGACCTGGGTACAACCATTGAAACAGCGATGGAGAAAGATTACATAGTCTATAGATGTGAGCAGAGGATGGGGGAGTATAGAGAGGAAAAACTGAGTGAGATGGAATGCACTGGGGGAAAGATGAGAATGAATGAGGGGATGATGGGGAGAGAGGTGAGGAAGGGCAGCCTCCAGTGATGAGTTGGAGAGCGAACTGCTGGCTGGAGGGAAGAGAGGTTTACCGGAGTAACGTAACAGATGCTGCACCATAAACACCTCCGTCACTCTCCTCCATAAATCGCACGAGCTCCTAGAAGAAACATTCTGGTTGCATCTAGCATTTCGCGTTTCACTTCGAGGAGAAGTTCCTTTGGATTTTCTTCGTAATTTGCTTACGACGTCAGAGGTGAGTATGTCCTGGAGATGATTGCATTTTTTTTTCATTCTACAAAATATTCAATTAACCGATTTAAATTCAGATCATGATTTTAATGAGTTATAATTCGCATAAATTCGGTGGTATTTAATTCAACGTGTGGCAAGATCTGAAATTAAATAGCGAGTGATTAGGTGGAATTTTCTTTGGGAGGGTGGAGGAAAAATCAGGTGGTTTGATGTCTGTGAATGCTGCTGGTGAGATCGCCCTCGAATTCGCTGCCATTTCTCGTTCATCAACTTCTTGGCCCTGTCATCTGTATAAAATTGCAACGCAACAAAACGTATGAACGGCTTGAGATTGGATGAGACGAGACAAAAGTAGCGACTCGAGAAGAGGAGTAAGAAGGAGGGGTAGGACTACCTCCGTCAAGATTTACAAGACCGAAAGGGCCTTGAGGGGTTACCACTCGTTATTATATGCTTTAATTACAGCCCCGAGGTAATGAACTATGTTTAACCGTAACGTGGTAGGCTTGGGCAATAAATTAACGGCGTGGAAAATACTAAATCACAACTTTGCCGATGCTGCCGAGTAGATAATCGTGGTCGAAACAACTGTATACCGACCAATGTTATATTTCTCTTTATCTCATTCTACCAATACTATTACAATTACTGATACTGAAGCCAGTCGAATTACGGATTTTTCATGTGAAATTTGCCAAAATCCCACCGCGTTATGTCTCCATTTTTTAAAATATATACTGGACAAATCCCAAATGGTTAGTATGGGTACAATATTTTGACGGTATAGGGGGAAATCGTCGCTTGCTATTTTTCCGCGGATTTCATATTACAGGTTCTAGTTTTATTTTCAAATTAACTAGTTTAATGTGGAGATAATTTGTCAGTTATCGCGCCAATTAGCAGTCAACAATGAAATATCATTATTTTTCAAAAGTTTTCAACATTGTAGTTGTTGCTGCCAGTTGGATAACATGAAGAGCCGCTGAAGTAATCCGCGAGATAAATAGCAATGAGACATTGACCACTCGAAATATCCACCCGATTTCGTTCGCTGCTCACTGTATCCGGCGAACGCGTGATATCCCCCGATTAATTTCCCTTATTTACCTTATTATTTTCGCGGAATGGACACACACACGTGAAGGGAAAAACATTGGGGCGGAGGTTAGAGAACGTGAGCGTGGCCGCCTTGCGGCCGTATTGATCTTATCCCGGACATGAGAAATGCTCGCCGGTTTAATAAACTCTCGGGACTTATGAAGCACGTCAGGGTGATTCACGGTCGCCTCATTGAGTCGTATTTATACAACCGAGGCTGATAGATTTATGGAGGACAGCACAGCGTGCGTCCCTCTTCTTCTTCTTCGTCTTCTTCGGTTCGCCATCCCGTCATTCTGTCCAGCACCTCTCCGCCAAGGCGAATGGCTCTCCTCCCCGCCTTGGGTTTCATCGGATCAACCAATACTACCCTGTATGTCCGGCACTCTATTCAAATATTTATAAAAAATTATCTGATACATGGCCGATCAAAACCCCTGGTGATCGGTTGCGGAGAGACTCTCGTCCGATACCACGCGCTATCATAATAATCTAATGATTAAAAAAAAAATAGTCAAATGGCGAATGATGAAAAGGCGAGAGAGGCAAATGAGGTGGAGGGATAAATGAAGAAAACCAGGTAGGTGAGAGCCATCGACTTAAGTCCTGGAGCGGCATTGAATGTCAGGGAGGTGCGTAGACTCGACACGGCATCACACACGTGTGCAACTCACTTTCAAACATTATAAACCCCCTTCACCTCTCTCTCTCTCTCTACACGTCTCGTTGTCGTCCACCAAGATCTGGCCAGAGCAGCCTTATAAAGTAGCCGGGGCAACGATTTAATCCGAAATTTATTTCCTCCATTAGTAAGGGCTTGTCTCGAAAGGCCCGCAACCGGTGACTGAGAGGCCTCTGACGCGAGAAAGGGGGATACTCTCCTCTCTCATGGGAGCGCCGGAATGCAACACTGAGAGAGTGTGGCATCGTCGACATCTCTTCTCTTGTCGCTGTGTGTTTGCAAGCCGCGTGATTCTAAACCCCACCGGTGCCCTCCTTGTCCCCCCTTTATCCTCCCTGCCACCTCCCCCCAGCGCTTTTTCTTCTCGTTCCCTTCTTTTCTTAGCATTCGTGATACACACAACTACATTATGACTCTTATATCGCCATCTTTATTATATGCACCAACTCCTGCACTTGCCCCTCATCCCCTTGCGTTTGACAACTCGGATGGTGAGGAGGGGGAACTCCACCTGGTCCCTCCCATTTACCACTTATCCTCGACATTTCTGTCGTTTTATTTTTTATTTCAATAATTTTTCATTTTGTTTTATCTTATTGCATTTGTAACATGCATACGCGGGCACGGGGAAAAACATTTTTTCTCAATTTTTTCGCCTGAAATGCAATAGCATCTCCACTCGGGAGTGAATGGCCCACGGGATTACCAAATGAATCCGATGGATTGTAAATAATGCATGGAGACCCCGGGCAACTTGTTACGTACTCGTTCGTGCAGTTTAATATTCAAATCAAGGTGCTTTTTAGGGAATTTTTTTTTATCATGTGGTCATTTAGTGGGGATTGATGGCTGTCGTGAGGTCTGCGGATGACAGGCCGATGCTTGATTTTGCTGTTTTCCTTGATTATCCTGTTTCGGTAGTGCTTTCGGATAATTGACCGAAATATTGTTGTCAGGTAAACAACTAGAAAAAAATTCATCGATATTACGGGATAGAAAAAATGTCGAGCACCCTCAAGTGTCATATTTATTTTCACTATCCACGAGATGTTGATTTTTGTGGTGTGCAATTCCTGGTCGCACGCACGTGGTCCCAAGGGTTGGAAAAAAGAGAAGAAAAAGGGGAAAAAAGGGGGGAAAGGGAGAGAAAGTGTGCGAGGATGAGGGATGAGATGGCATTATGTAGGCCGGCAGTAGCAGTGTGGAGATGCTGAGGCGCGCATAAGATACGCATCGCGTCGCCTCTTGCCCGCCCGCACCGGACAAATTGCGTATCCCGCTTCTCTCTTTCTCCCACTTAAGAGGACTTCCAGCACCCGTGGCCATCTCCACCAGCTACCCAGACCCTTCCCCTACCTCTTCATGGGGGGATGTACACCTGATGAGCCTTGATGTCTCTCTCCATTTATTCTTTCAGATTTTTGTCTTTTCCACCACGCATCCTTCATCGTTATGACATCATTTGTATCTCAATTTCATCTAGGTTCTAGGTAGGGATGGGATTTCTAATTCACTGGTTCTCTCAGTGGGTTTATTATAAATATATCGATTGTTATATTATTATATATATTATATATTTATATCGTATCAATATCGATGAACTCAATCCTCCGTTTAATTACTGAATTAATTAAAATAAATTTTGCTATTTTTCTTCCAGAGGCCTTTCCTCTGGTGGGGATGGTTCTGCGGGAGCTGTCCATCTTCCTCGGTCTTACCCTGCACGGAATTCCTTGGGATCGGTTACCTGAGATGACCGACAGATGGCAAGCTGAGTCATGACTATCCCAGAGATCTTTCTCCCTAAATTCGAAAAAGTTGCGCGTATTCGGATTTCCGACATGATTGACAAGACCATGAAAGCAGTCGATTTGACAAGTTCCTTGAACGGCATGAGAATGAAAACATCAAGTATTTGAGAAGTTCCCGGCGATCGTCAGCACCCACCCAAAAACTGTCAATCAAACGTCAGCCTATCCCCGACAATTTCGTGGGAGCTGCGATCGACACAATTAGAACCGGTGAAAGACGGGATATTATATTATCGAGATGTGAAAATGATGGGTCAAAGACCGTTGCTCACCTGTCCCAGCACCTCCCGCATAAAGCACACGAGACAAGTTGCCCAGTTGTATCCGCATATCCACATGTATCGGCTTATAAATGTTTCATTTTTATTGTACAATATATTATCCGGTGGATTTTCATTGGCGGACGAATGGATCACCTGGCAAAGTACTTGTGGAGGTAGCACCGAGTGCATTACTGAAATAAGCAACGGGGAATAGCGGAGACCGCGTGACAAAATCGTCTCCACGCGGTCATCCTGACATACGTCCCGGAGTATGCATATGTACGTTAACATATATACGACTTACCTACACAGGTATCCAAGGTAACTTGCCATAAATCAGATTCCCGTGAGATAGCCTCGGACTAGCTGCTTCTCTCCAGTTGAGTTTTATCGGCCGTACCGGCGCCGCGTGCTAATTAAACTGACGTGAAATAATCGCAGCCGTTTTACAATTGATCGTTGATCGGGCCATGTCCACGTAGGTATGCCTCAGGTTTTCACAGTCTGTGCACTTTTTAAAAGGGTGGAAGGACACGAGGGGATTACTCGTCTGGCTGGTTATACCCAAAGGTACAAAGTCCTCAAATGATATCATTATTTCAGCTTGATATTCCTCCAGGTGTTCGATAATCATGTCAATAATTATTTCTTCCGAATATTTTTTACTTTACCCTCCACTGAGCTATTGTCCATCCTATTGCAGAAGCGGTGGAAGAGTTCGAGGGGCAGTTGATTAATAATTTTTATGATTACTACTGAATATCATTTGGGGGAAATTTCTTGTAGTGACCAGTCCATTTGATATTGGGAGAATATTCGACTACTCGCGAGTGAATAAATTCGTATGAATTTATTATAAGATTTTTTGCTTTTGATTTCTCTCTTTTTTAAGAAGAGAGATAAGATAATGAGTGTTTCAACAAGAGTTTTGAATTCACGGTGTGCAGTTCACGTTGAAAAAATGCTGAAGTGAAAAAAAAAAAGAGGTATTTTCCAGCGAAAAAGGAGTGCTCGCTCGAAACTCGAAAGGATTAAGGATATTATTAACGGGGCGAAGTGTGGTCAACCGACATACTTACGTCCTGTGCAAGAATGTCCGGCGATAAATACACGTGGACGAGGCTTGGATGCCAGTTTGAATAAAATGAGGATTTTATGTTATGATCGAGAAGCGGTGGGAGAGAGACTCTGACAAGGATTCCCGCTCATTCTCGTGAATCCCCAGTGGAGTTGTAGTGGTGGGTTAGGTGTAACAGTGGTTAGTTCGATATGACAGTGGATGGAACTGTTGTATGGGCAAGTCCATGTACTAATGGTCATACCCATCAATCCCCAGACTGACCCTGACGGACAGCTAACGGCCAACAAAATGTACCCTCTACCAATTAAAATTCAAACACAAGACAATTATCACACGTACACTCAATTCATTCTCTATTTGAATTAATTAAAAAATTTATTTTCTCTCGTATACCCTTTCGGGTCTTTACGGTTAGTTGGTTCCCTTCCCACCCCCCCAACCCCCTGTACCGCATTTGCTTGAAGGGAGGGAAAAACCTCATCTGAGGGAAAAAACCTGCCCAGGTACAGTCGTCCTTTTGACAGGACTACCGCTCGGCAGTGGAACCGTGAGATCAGAGCGCTATAAATTTTTGACCGCCGGTGCCCGGGATCGAACCCGGATCTCTGGCATGCTAGTCTAGCACTCTAACCGCACGGCCACTACCGTCGGTTATTTGAATTAATTAATTTCTCATAATAAAATGACGGATAAATAAAAAAATCAAAGTTAATTTAAAATTAAACCTCAAAAAGTAAAATTTATAATGACTTGTGGTGTAGATATTCACTGAAAATAAAAAATAAAAATCAGCTAGGGATTGTCTAGCGCCCAGCTAGCGCATGGCTAGCGCGCCCCAGATGCCCACCGCCATCTACCGCAATTTTCGAATAAAGTGGAGTGGAATCAGATATATGGTATCTGGCTGGCTCACCCAAGACTGCGATAAGGACCAGGCTAATGAATGCTGACGTGCCCGCGGCCAGATCCTCTTCACATACATACACCAGCAGATGCAGGTATTAGTTTCGGCGTGTGACAAGCAAGCGATACGAAGTGGTCCCCCATACATATCCGTAACACACGCAGAATTCTTACCAAGCGGTGAGAGGGAAACGGAGGTGGGAGGTTTTAGGTTCGGCGTGTGTAGATCCGAGGTAAATGTTGGCCGTAATGTATGCCGTTGACGCGGCCGCCCGGCTCGACGCCATCGCCAACACTAAACAACCTCGAGGGACATCCAAGATATCTTGCCACCGACGCGTCACCACCGTGACCAATCAGTCCTCTCTTACCTTTCTCTCTTTCTTTATTTTCTTCCTTTCACTCTTTTGCATTTCGGTCTCTGACATCATTATTTTATACTCCACATAAAAAGGCCAGTGAACCTACTCTTCTCCCTAACTCCAATGCATAATTAGTCCTGAATTTGAATTGTCCTGAAATCATTGGCAATCTGGAATTTTTTCAATCATTTTAGTGATTGACCTTTTATTGAATTTTTTAATGTACAGCTCTCGTTTTAAACAGAAATTAAATTTCTTGCGGAGTAAATCGACTCTGGATCGTCGAAGTCTGTGGATGTAGCGTTATCTACGGTAGGATGCAGGAAATATTAGACGAGAGGTATAAAGTGTTGGAAGCACAAGCTCCGAGGGGCCGTGACTCTCTCGGAGGGGTTGCAACAAAGTTGCGGCTTGACCGGGGGATGATTTAGTCCTGGTGGCCTTAATGGAGCTATAAATACTGCGCTTTTCGATAGTAACATTGAACCGGCCATACCCCATCCCCGCTCCTTTCATTTTCCCGCAAAAGTTTGCGCAAATAAATGCCGCTACCCCGTGGTTTAGGGCATGTCAGATATCGACGTATATCGAGTACTTCTGGAGTATTGAAAAATATTATGATACGTTACGGAGAGCAACTATTCGTGATACTCTCGCACGACGCCTCATCGATGACATCTAGTCTTCAGGAAATTTCCATCAATAAATCTTCCTCCTCACAATGAAAATTATATCGATCCGTATTTTTTCATACCGAAAAATTTTCAATGATTACACATGCGCAAGTGTAGACTGTCCCATTTACTGGGTAGGGATTAACGATGCATATTAGTTATTATGACTGGTTGATAGCATTCAGCAGCGTTGAAAGTGACACACATTTATTAAACCCGGACCTAGATATCAGACTGCAGCTCAATCCTACATCTACATTACACTCGATCAAGAGTATTTACCACATATTACATGAGGAAGGCACATTAAACGGCTGATAAAGCACGTCGAAATTATTCCATGCATAATGATCACTCGGATCATTTGTTCCTGGTGTTGGATAATAAAATTATTCAAATAATATCAACGACTTCTCGTTAATTCATCCAATGCAATGGACTTTCTGTAATTTTTGTTGCTTTAGGGAAAAATTGTCGATGGAAATGGGATTTTTCCGGAAATCGGGGCGGGGGTGAAATCAAATCCCACCGATTGATATCACAACTGGGCGGCTCGAGAATCGAGGGGAAGAGATCATGTATGCGATGGGATACATATATATATGTACTCTCCGGTGGGACTGCCCGACACGCATCCATCGTTTTTGCATGTAGGCATCCCACTCCTGACTCTATAATTATCTTTGTGTCGAAGGATTCCTATAAACTACATGGGGATATCGTTGCTCACACCCCCGCATCCAATAATACAGAGGATACACTACGATTCGATACTGAATCAATGCAGATTAGTCTAGGAATCATGTCGCTATTTTTAGCGAATTCGACACACGTGTTGAAACACTCGTTGTGTCTCCCATAAAAAAAATATATTTTGCATATTGTAAAATCTTCAATAATTGCCATTGAGAAAAAAAGAAATGAAAATTTCAGATTAAAATGGAGGAGAGAGTGCAGTGAACTGGAGTTCATGAAGTTTGCGGGAAAATGGCACGTGAAGTGTAAGTGTTTCTAAGAAATAATTATTGACGTGATTATTGAATCTCTGGAGAAATATCCAGGTGAAATAATGATATCATTTGAGCAATTTGAAGCTCTAGGTATTACTACCCAGACGAGTAATTCCCCTGTGTACATTCTGCCTTACAAAAAGTGGGCAGACCGTTGAAACCTGAAGTGTTTCTATTTCAAATATTATTTCCTATTTCAAAAATCATTCCTCCACCACAATCCTCTCAAAATGAATCCCCACTAAGAAAGAGATAGGACAGAGCAGTCCCAGTGCCTTGAATTTATACAAATTAATTAAAAGCCGGTAAAACGGAGTGGGACCTTCTAATTACCCCGAAGACAGAGAATACCATAACCGGAGAGAGAAGACGGTAGAACAGAGAAGAGGTCTCATCGGTGCGGCTACAAAGAAATCCAGAAGTGTTGGCGGAGGAACGGCGAGAGGTTGAGGGGGGGGGAGGGGGTTTGAAAAAAAAAGCACGAAACGTGGATGAGGGAAAAACAAAAAAGGAGATGTACCGTGTTAGCTAGAGAGGTGCTGGTTTCATGACTCAAAGGGGGCACACAAACGCGAGAAAATACAGGAGTGAGGGAGACCGAGAGAGTCTCACGATGAGGATGGGTGAAGAGGGACTTTGAGGCCACCACCGAGACAACCCGGGCTAAACAGCCATCTAAATGCATCCGAGGTGGCGCTCACTGCCATTACGCCTGATGGACGCTTATTGACGCGCGCCCCCTGCCAACCCAGAGAGAGACCCACCAGAGTCAGTCTCATACCCTGTCCCTCTCCTACAACTTTCAAAAGCTTTTTCATCCGTCTCACTCCGTTTACAACAACCCCACCATGAACCCCCTCAAACCCCCTGCCATTGCTATCGTGCATCCCCGAGTCTCTCAGAAACATCCCCCGTCCTCTCCACCCTACCCCCGGAATCGTGAAAATGTCGTCGTTCCGTGCCTCACGATATGGCCAGAGTTGAAGCTAAAGTGCTTCACGATTTTCCAGAGGATCCCGACGTTCCCCGTTCATCTGTAGTTCTAGTGTTACTTTCCACCTGAAAATTACACCGTTTTACAAATCGCTATTGCCAGAGGTTTCATACTTTTAATTGAAAAACGTAGAAGAGTCCATGCAACGGGAGAGCACAACGGAAGTTGCGCAATCGTCCACTGCGCTTCAGAGAAAGACGCAGCATACACCCAAGGAGTGATTTTAGAGAATTTTTTGCATGATTCCAGTAAATTCATCATGAGGTATTAAACAGACATGTTCTGCGTAGAAAAATAATTTTTCGTCCAATTCGGAGGGCAGATATTGTCTTTACTCTCGTCAAATGAGACCAAGGCTCTTGAATTGAGAATAATATTCGGGTTTTCAAATGAACACCGTGGCTGATGGCTCTAAACACCATCCCCATCGTAACAGAAGCCTTTGGATATTCTCCTCCCTCATTCAACCCTCTTATAACATCGGGTGTTCTCACCAACACCAACCGCCATCACCACTGCAGGATTATCGCGTTATTTATACGGCAATAATAACGAGTTAGTGTATGCGCGGGATGTGCTTTATATCCTTGCGAGCCATTAGGGTTAATATACCGCCTAGCGTCTCTGTTACACTCTCCTGTATCTCACACCCCCTGCCCACCCCGACCTCGTCATTTTCGCCTTTTTTCATTCTCAGACGACTTCTACGTTAAATTCCAATCCCACTAACTTCGAATCACGTACACTGTTGGAAAACAATATTTAATTTCACCAGCAGTGGGCGTAATAATTGCATGTGATATATATTTTTTATTTTTGGAGGAAATATATACGTGTGTAATATATATTTCGTATACATATTGTTTGTCATGCGTCTCAGTATGATTTGGGCTAGATAATCATGATATTTCAGAACTCTCTGAAAATTAATCCATTTTTATGGACATTTAAAAGTCTATGGGTAATTTTTTTGACTCCTCAGAGTGACTTACAGTGAATTTGCATTCGTCTCAACCATTCATGAGACAGCCTATCTCCACAAAGGCTCGTTCAGCGTAACCATAACCGACTGATGTCGTATTTCACCTGCGTGCACCTGCCCACTGTCAACGGCATGTCATAACAATGGCCCGTACCTCGGTGGTTTTTCACATCAGTGGTAAAACGCACATTTACTCAGTGTGAATATAAAAATAAATGCACCATCCATCAGTGTGATTTACTCATACCTCCACAACTTGCGAAAAACAACATATGACCGATGAGAAACGGAAATGAAATGGACGAAAAATTACGTAATGTAAAAACCTCTCAGAATATTCCACAGACTCGCAAAAATACGCGAAAAATTTCCAATCGAATATGATCTACTCTAAAATGTGAACAGCGCAACGATTTGAACTGGAGAATAAACAATGAGACAGTCCAACTTTATTTTTTATCTCAATCAAATTTTCATGGTATTTACGACCTTCTGTTACGGAGGTATTGATATTGATCGTCAGTGACAGATATTTGGTGGGATCCACGCAGAGTATATCAAATCTACTGTTTCCATTTGGCTAGACATTTGTAAACGCTGTCGTACAGTTGCAGAGGGAAAAACTAGTCCAGAAAAAAAAAGGAAAAAAGGACACCCTGAAGATGAGAGCATTGGGGGTTACAGACAGAATAGCGAGGAAGAAGGGTAACACACGGAGAGAAGTACGCGTTGTGTCCCTGAGTTGCGCGACGGCGCGTCGTCCGAGAGGCGCTCTGTTGTTCGATTCAGGGGGCCATGCACGGCCGCGGAGAATACGAACGGCCGAATTATGAAAATGACTTTGCTTGTGACGCGACCAGCCACCCTTGCTAGAAGAGATAGCTTTGAGCAATAAACATACCCCCTCCTTGCCTCTCCCTCCTATCCAACTCTCGTCTTCCAACGTATACATATGCCCCCACCACTCGGCCCCGTTTTCCAATTCTTTTCCCTGTTCACCCTTGTGCGAACCCAGACAGACAATTTGTTGAGACTTCATGTCTTCGTGTCGCAGGAGACATTACATTCCAATTACGAAATCGAGGGATGTCAATATTTTAACGTACATTATTGAAATTGTACTCGATGCAACGAAAAAATGCAACGGAAGGTGCGCTGTCGATTTTTGGTCTGAGAGACATGTGAAATTCAATTCTTCGAAAATCATTGAGAAATTATCAGATATATATTGTGACAGGTGGAGATGATTTTACATCAATTATTGAGAAAAATTTCCAGTCATAAGCGAATTTAATTGGGAGAACCGATTTTTCTCTCAATGCATGACCCATACCTATGGCACGTGCAGCTTTGACAAGGGTTGTCCTTCCTTTGGGTCATGTTTGACATGTCAATCGATCACATGTCAATCGACTATTGACAGACACGCCCGCCTGGACGCACTCTCTATTGCGCCATTTACCCGAGCGTGCGAATATATAATCAGCCTTGCAGCGTATCCCTAACCCGACGCGTCCAGTCATCGATCGCATTTGTTATGTGTAGAGTTTGCACACCGACGTACACAAATGACACAAATTCGTGGATGCCCTCGGTGGTGGTGTACGTTGGCAAAACGATTTATTGAATATTCGGGGATGAGAAGAAAATGCTGGTAATGCAGGCATGATGTGTCAATGGGAAATTAATAGTTTCGAGGATGGCACGTATTAGCTTCATTATTATCATTTCCGGTTAGGGAGGAAGTTTCACATATAACCTTCCTGACTTTCAGGAATACGATTATGATCATTTATTCATATTTCTTCAATTTGTTTAAAGTTGCTCTCAATAAATAATCGAAGTGACTTGCTGATGGCTGCAGAATTTTTCGCAGGATGAACAATTTCTTGATTTTCTTATTTAATAAATTTTAGTAATTAAAAATTTTTGGATTTAATGCGAAGGCAATAATTTTTTCATTCAGAAATTAAATTATTCATAAAAACAGGAGAATTGATGATTCACCGATTGTGAATGCGACATTTGACTGGTTCGAGTGAATTTCGACTGAATTCAGGATTGACTGGATGTCAAAGTGATCCTGACAGAGAGCTCTTCATCGACGGATCTCTAATCGTCATGATTTGTCGACCCATCAGGTATATGGCAGACTGATTATAAATCCATGAACCCATTCGTGTAACGTTTCAGGGAGAGAATATTATCCAAAAATAATTCAGAACAATAATTATTTCCGGGATTCACTCCTGGGATTATCCTCTTTACTTCATTTACATATTCATCTGCTGTCATCTGCTCATTATTTTTTTTTAATTAGTGCTCGGTGCAATTTCGTGAACAATAAATTTTTTATCTTATCTTATCTCGTCTCTGCAGATACAGTTGATGCAGGCTGGATACCGCGGGCTCGTCGATCTTTTCCGACCGTTCCATCGACAGGCATACGCTAATTGCTGGATAGACTCAGTGCTCTATTTTTTTTTTTTAGAACAACGAGTGGTCGGTTCAACAGGTGTCGCCGGGTCGCGGTAAACTTTTATTTGTCCGCGGGAGAGCGAAACTCGGTAGAGAGGGCAGGGGGCAAATGGAATGGTGAGAACTAGCCACCGCTCATGAAAAGTGCAGGGGCATGCACGAGAGGAGCAGAACTATTAGTCTATTAGTTTTGAAAGCAAAAAATTATGAGTGCGAATGGTGAGTGACAATTACTGCCACCCGGACTATTTTTTTTCAATTCTCAATGGTTTTTGTCTTCAGCCATCGTCTTATATTTATTTCCATACCATCAACTTAATCTTTGAATTGAAATTCTGATTTTCAATATATATTATATATATTATATACATGATATAAATAAAAAATATATAGCAGAAAATGATAATTACTCGTACGTCGCGGTAAGTTGTCCCGGAATTTTTTCTATGTCCATTTTTTTATTTTCCGTAGATTCTCCGAAACATCATCTGCATGAAGTCAAGTCTAAAATGTTGAAATAATATTTTTCACTTCATGCAGCCCTCTCAGTGTCGACCGTCGATCATATCCCCCCGACATGGCAGAAAAATCCAAACCGGACGTGAGTGCATTCAACAATATTCAATATACTAGAAAGGAAAGGCCTTCATGCAATTTAAAATCCCGATATTCCCCAGAAAGCAGCATTCCACGGGTACGAGATCGATCGCCTCGATTTATTAGCGCATCCACGATCCCTCCATTTTTATGTTTCAATTATTATGATCAAACCGCATACATCGACAATTGCATTCATCATTCATGACGTTCATTGTATCCCCGGTCTTAACGAATCACAATCGCTCTTGATAGGCCGCGGCAACATCAATGGCAAACAGAGTTCCTGAAAATCCAATCGTGATAGGTGGAATTGATGCACTTTGTTTTTTTTTTTTCGTCCTTTTTTCATTATTCTTTTCCTCAACTGTCAACGTGTCCCGCTCATCTCGAGAGATATACACGAGTCATGGCACGTCATTTAAGCCGGGGGAGAAAGGGAATCGGAGATGAGCACGATGAGATTAATGTATACTTTCCTCGGCACACAATCCAATGCCGGCAATCATTTCATAATCGACTGTAATAAAATGTAAAACCTCTGAATAGTATCCGGAGGGAATTCGATGCACCCATAAAAAAAAAGTATTCACCGAAAATTTATTCTGTAATAAATTCGTTGATTTCCACTTTTCTGGCCTCTAAGGGTTCTAATGTCATACACATTTTTATATACAAAAATTCAATAATCATCCAAAAAAAATATTGAGTGAAAACAAACAATTCTCATGCGTATGGAAAAATAAAAAAACCCATGCCCATCACATAAAATCCAACAACCGTATATTTACACCAAGCAGATAGGTATAATCATACATCCTCATCCAGTCGTTTGAATCGCCACGCATTCATTTATTTATCGTACGGAAATTTCGCTGATTAGCATCGTGCGGACTGCACTAATGCGTTTGTGTCTCGTAATTTATCGATTTAAACATGGTCTCACGGGCGCTCTACACCACCCCACACTGAAAACCCATTGAGCCAAGCTTGTACGTTTTTGCAATCCCACCCATCGCCATATCCCGATCTAAAAATCCCAGTTTCCCCCATAAAAAATCCACCCCCAACAATATCGGATTATCACCAATTTCCAGGATGAATTGTAAACACCTCATGTTCATCTACCAAGACGGCATTATCTAAACTCCTCCAAACTTCCTATCATTCAATATTTTTTTCCTCCTCTACTATTTTTCCCTTGTGTCTGTAGTCTTCGTCGTCATAGTCGTCATTGCCATCGGGGCGAAGTCACTTCAGGGGCTATCGTAGATTCTCCCAAGTAGACGTATCCCCGAGGGATAGAAATGGATAAAGTTTTACGCTCAAAGTAGCGCAGACTTGCGCGTATATTCGGTGTAACTATCACCTATAACTATGCGGTATGGATGTCGCCAAAATGTAAGCACACACACATAGCTGGCATTGTCTAACCGCGTAGAGCGCCATCTACATCCGCTTGTCCTGGAATACGCGAATAGTCGACGAGTGGTCGCGAGATAAAGTTAACTCTGTTACCTTAGGTTAGGCTTGGAGATCAGCCTGTAGCGCGTTCAGCAACCTTCAAGGGTGTGTGGAGCACACGGGGAACAGGCAAGTGCCATTGAGGGGTGCAGAGGAAGGAGGGGACGGTGAAGTGAGATGAGCAGGGGGTTAGGGGGTGGAATGGGTCGTCGAGCCACCAGCGAGCCGAGAGATTGGATCCCGGAAATGAGACAAACTGATGGAACCTCGACCTAGCGCGATTCTAGTATGAGGGCGGAGGGATTGGCAAGATGTAAGTACGCGCCGCGTATTTCTCTCGATAGCCAACCCTATCTTATAGTGTATCTGCTCTCCTACTTCCTCTTACTGCGGATTGTCTCGAGACCTAAGAGCTTTTTATATGCATCTTTTAGGGATGATTCTTGTCGACGGGTACTTGATTACGCGGCTTTGAATAAATTAAAACTCCTCCGTTGACTATATCTGAAGTAATGGATTTTCAGTATTAAAAAAAGGCGCGAAATGTGCAGGAACGGGAATCCCCTAGAAAGTCGACATGAGACGTTCACTCATCCCATGAAAATCCCACTGCCCACACACTGGCCACACTTCGCCTCCCTATCCCACCAAAAAATACAGATTCATATTCCTCTCGAGAGTCCCCCGTATCCCATCCATCCACCAGGGAAAACAAACCGTTGAATGTTCCACTCGCAGTTTCGACTTTCCGACGATGTTTCGCATTTAATACCCAGGATTCGAGAGCTCGCTCTGGACATCAAATCCATCACGTCCATACCAACGCTACTTGGTACCATGCTACCAGGGGCACCTCTACCACTACTCTCGCAGCAGTCATGCCCCCCCCGGGACGGATAAATACTTATTTAACGCGCTTATGCATGCAGCCGCGGTAGCGATACGACCCGTAAATCTGTCCGAGGAAGCACAATGCCGCTAATTATATACATTCCCGTGACGCTAAAGAGCAAGACAGAGTGACTATGTTAAAGCAAAACAGAGACAACTGAAATAGAGGGAGAAAGGGAGCGACCTCCGGGTGCTTACTAGTCTCTAACCCCCTCCTGAAACCCCTCTCCCCAAACCCCGTGCAGCCCCCGTTTCACGGTCTTTCTCTCTACCAGCTCAAAAGACTCGCAGATTTATTACCGAAGAGAGGGGGCCGAGGGGCCAGGGGAGTGAGAATGTCGACCTAAGCTCATACGTTTGGAGCTTGCGGGAGTGAGATGGAGTGACAAGGTATGGCATATACGACGATAAAGTTAAACAGAGACCCTAGTCCATCCCGAGCAAGCAGAAGTAAGAGAGACAGACGGGCTGGGGGTGTATATATCGAAAAGGGGTGGTGCGCACGTACTACGAAAACGAGAAAGAGCGAAAAGGAAGAAGATGAGGAGAACGGGGGGGGGACGAGAGGGGGGCCAAGTGCCGTCAGAAAAGAGGGGGATGCTGGCAGTGGAGGAAAGAGAACGAAGCTATAAATTCCATCCCTCTACGTCTCGTCGTGCTATATCGCTGATTTATAAATATGACTGTAGCGAAGTATAATAATACGTACGTAGCCACCGAGCCGAAACGCCATCATCCTCTCTCGCTTGTTCCTCTGGATGATTGTGCTGGTTCCCTCGCACTTGCACTATTTCACTAACACTGATGTGAGCTCGTGCCATTGGCGTGAATACTTCTTCGCTGTCCTTTATGTCCTACCGTTTTCTTTGTTCCTGGCCGGTAATGTCGGCTGGTGACGTTGTCGACTGGCCGTTCTTTGATGGGATTTTTTTTTTCGGGTGATAGTATCCGGTGGGTGCATAATTGAGAATTGATTTGAACCGAGGGTTTTCCTAGTTGATGATGCATGTGTGTATGTGTGTGACGATTACTCTGAGGAGTGGTGAGGGATGGGGGATGGGAATGTTATATAGGTGCAGTACTGGAGACAACTGGTGGAATGGTGGGAAATGATTTGCCGGGGTTTGAACTCGGCAGGAGAGATGCTAGAAGAGGGCCAGTAGCATTGCGACGCGCCAACGTAGGGAACAGAAACAAAAACCAGACTTGAATCCGCCATAGCACCAGCCACCATCCTACTGGTTTCTGGCTGGGGGTATAACGTCACTTGCAGAGTATAATCAGGATTTGTAGCGAGAGACGAGTGTGCTGTGCACCACACCGGCCCCCGGGGGTAGTTCGGCAGAGAGAAGTAGTGAGGAGGTCGGGTTAAAGTCAGCAACGGCAGACCGGGTTCGAGACGCCAGGCGTTATTAAGGCGCTACAAGAACTCTGTCGTGATGAGCGCACGACGCCGGTAGTATCTTTGTGGAGCGGGGTGGGCTGGAAAGGCCCCCCCCTCTTTGCTTGATTTATAAGCGGCGGATACATGTCTCGGGAGTTATCAAGGGGATTGTGCATTTCAATGAAATGATTGAATTTTGTTTTGATCGTTGAACAAAATTATGAAACTATGCATCGTCCATTTGACATTTGACCCACAATAAATATTATAGAAGGTCACCTCCGGATTTGACCTAGATAAAATAATTTCAAGTGAGTAGCAGCCGCCAAATCATGCCATACAAGGCTGGAAATAACCCTAATCTTTCCTCTCACGATCGTCTTATGAAGTCATCATCATCATCATCATGACTTCAACCGTGAAGTACTCCTCGATGAGCTACTCACCGACGCTCTCCGTAGTCATCCCTGATTAATGCCTCACCAGAATCTACCACTGTGCCTGACCAAGACCACTACAATCAAGCTGTTGATCCAGACTATCCGCCAACAGGTCAATTTGCCTATTCCATAGCCTATCCCCTACCCCACGCAACCCCATCTCGATATCCAAAAACGATCATTAAAAAAAATTGTATTCCACTCAATGATCGCATTCGATCGCCCGAATGGTTTGATAATTTTTCTCCGTCGTCTTTCTCCACGAAAAAATTCGTTATGGTAATTCCGAAAAAATGCTATAAATAATCCAGCACTGGGTGGATTGTAACATATTTGCCGAGGAGAGGCAATTCACACTGGGCCATAGGATTTTTGACGCGTGAAAAATCACAGTTGATTTGCCGGTAGGATAGATGACTCGTTGGCTAGGGCCGTACGTCACCGTACCAACGTTATTTATTGGCAGCAGCTGACATTCAGACGTAGAGCTCTTGCTGTCCCCCCCGTGTACCCCTCACCGTCACCCTTATCCCACCCTCCACATCCAGCAAAGGGCCAGGTCCATCCTGCACGCGTTTCTCCATCAGTTTCTCCTGTATTATGTTGTTTTTTCTTCTTCTCGTCTTCCTAGTTCCTCCTCACTCGCACTTGTACATTAATAAATACTCAAACACAAGTTCGAAGGCACATCACTGTAGTCCTCGTCCTTCCAGGACACACACAGCAGCAGGGGCTCAACCGGTGACTCCCTATGTATTTCTTTTTTTTTTTTTTTTTCATTCTTCCCCACTTCTACGTGCTGTCACCAATAAGTCAAAGTTATCCCCGGCAGGAGAAAAATGCCAGGCATTTTCCCAGAGAAAGGGCCCCGCGCCTTTCACATCTAGTGATTTGTGGCAAACGCTCGCTCAACTCGCCTCAGCAATGAGTCGGTCAGTCGTAAATATCGAGCGCCCGAGACCAAACGGATGGAATGAACAGGGTAAGAGCACCACCCTCCAACGAATCGTCCTTACGTGACGTCCTATCCAACTAGTTTTACGTCATACTTCATTTCGTGAACCGTGGATATGGGAAAAAGTAGGTTCGTCTGGAGTTTTAATTTTTGAAAGGGGAGCTCCTTTTTTTTTTCTTATTTCTCTCTGATGATTGGGAATCTTGGAGCTGAGTCGTAAATTGGGGAGGGTGGGACAATGTGTTTTTTCGATGGCCTCGGGAATTTATACGACTAGGTGGATCATTCGGGATAACCGGTCACATAATTGTCAGGTGGGCGATGAGAGTCCTCGGGTTTTGCTTCGAGTGATCGTAAATAAATCAAGATTTCGATGGATTCTCGAAGAAGTGGCTGAAACTTGGAGGATGAGGTCATTCTGGTTTTTTCAACAATTTTTTCAACGCTCGTTTATATGGAGAGAAAGTACCTGGTGAGAATAAAGTACTTGATACGAAAAGGGCGCAAATGGACTCGATGCAAAAGTACTGGAGCCCTCACTCCAAATATTTCTCTTCTACATAAATAAAAATGCCTCGTGAACAGTTTGACGAACGATTATGGAAAGTCGATTATTCGACTGACATATTGTTTCAGTCGGCATCGTGGTACTTGCCTAGATCGTTTGAAATGCATCGGCCAAATAAAACGTACAAATGCGGGTTATGGCATAGGTATATGGGTTACTTCCCCCGTGGTTGGTTGATTTATTCGATATTACTCTCGTAAATCGGTACTGGACACGCGGTGGACTGAGTTATGAGCTTGCCGAGATATAATCGGCGGCCGATTGAAGGCACCCATCGATTGAGAACTAGAGGTGCATCCTCAGAGGTGCACCTCCACCGGCAACTTTATCGGGGGGCAATCGATTCCTTGGAATTAAAATAAAAAAGCTGAATCAACCAAAAACCGGTGCTACATTTTTTTATCGTGAGAACCAGCGCTTTTTTAATCATTTGACAATTGACTAGATGTCAAAGTCTTCAGTAATCTGTTGTCAATAACTTCTGATCGATCCGTCCATTCAATTAACCCCGAATTGATGGTTATAGTTATGGCAGTTGGTGCTAATGCCGAGCAGAAATTTGAGATAAAAAGAAATGGAAAAAGAAAAACTCCGAAATTTATCGTTAAAGAGGAAAGGGGGCTGCGGATATAAATCTTGAGCATTATAATGGGATCTGTCTATTATTAAAGAATGAGTGATTTAAGGTAGGGGGTGGAGCGATGCTCTCCACGGGCGTACTTTGGTACGCGGGGTCGTGGAACATAGGTGGATCGCTTTTTTTTTTCAGGGTGGGAGTAGACGAAAGAGCGGAGAAATCGTGAATTTGATCGGCAATGTTTGGACGAACGGTATTACATCCAGGGGCATTCGAATGAAGACACCCAACTGTGCATATTCTCTTCTCCTCTCTCAATTCTTTTCCATTCTATTCTCCTTTGTTTCCCGCATTGAATATCCCGGAGATTCATTAGTCCACAGCAAAATACTGATGAAAAAAATTTACTTTCGGCCAAATAGGGTTTACGATTTATATTCAATATGTTCAATCAGGTTGAAAAAAAATTTTGGAGGAGTTTGAATTTAATTTCAAATTCGACTCAAGAATTCGATATCTAATGCAATTGAATTCTCAATTGACTGGTCTAATTAATTTCAATAATTTTTTCATAGCACTAGAGGATTTCTAGATTGAGCAGATTATGCAGCGGCAATTAGTGCTGGAAAGGCTGTCAGATGAATAAACTTACGAGAATTCCCCTGTCTCCCTCCATCTCTCTTGGTTTCGTTAGGCGGTGCCGACGTCTCATGTGTGTTACAGACGCTTGATACATCCAAAAGAGCTCTCTTGAACCGGATCTATAAATATTGTCGAAATGCGTCAAATAAATCTGAAGCTTTCCCAGGTAAAGGACAAAAAGAAAGAAGCACTACGAGCGTGAGTGATGGCCCAATGGCTGCCACAACCGGTGACCCCTATTTATTGCCGAATTAAACCGCGTCACCATTAATTTGCATACCATAGTCACTAAACGCGAATGGGATACACTTGGATATACCTCACCACGGTATTATTCAGCATCGTCAGCCGCCGTCAGTCGAGCATTCATAAATTGAACAACAATTTTTTCTCCTCTCCACGTGAAAGGCCGACCGAATTCAATAATTTTTTTAAATTGAGACAACTCGTTTCGTCAAATTTATTAAATTCATCAGTGAATACGTGATCAGATCGATTGGCATCTTTGAATTTCCCACGTATTAATTCCCCAGATGGAATAAATTCATTTTTTTTTTCAGAAATTAATTATTCCATGACCACCGAACACCTGCTCATCCTCAAATTTCGCCAATTTCATTAACTAAAGAAAAATAAAAACCCGAAACAATAACTGTCGAAAAAAAAAATGTCTGCATCATCCCTTAAATATTCAACCCAGAACTCTGGAATTGAGAAGATTGGATGGAATTGGAAAGTACAATGGGAAAAGACGTGGAAGTCAAAGTGTCCTATAAATAAGGCTAAACGGGAAAAGTCGGCAAAAAGGTTGCTGCCGCTTGCCGTGGATGAACAGAAGTGCGGCACCGACGAGTGAAGAAGGTGGGGTGGTACCCCACCCCGAGATGGAAGAGTTGAAGCCAGTACGAGTGGGTGAAATGGTTGTCGAGGGGGTTGGGGTGAGTGGAGGAATAACGGAGGGTTGAGAGCGCGTGCAGGAGCGCAAGAACGCGTTATCTCAGTACACACCCGTGGGGCCGTGTGTATTTCTACAAACCCCCCCCC
>NW_011887825.1:306858-349885 GCF_000806365.1 Fopius arisanus
CCCCCTCACAATCTCACCCCCTTCATCCTCCCCCCCCCGAAAACCCACCAGGAAACGTAAGAGAACGAACAAAAAGGGGGTGGCTGAGAGGGGTGAGGATGGAGACTATACTCGCGAGAGAGGTTGAATGTGCTAGTGTGAGACGCAGGTTTGCTGGCCCGGGGGCCGCTCCATCGAGCGACGATCCGCGCCATAAATTAGCAATTATTTAATTTTCGTAGGGCCACGGGTCCTTAGACGGCTCTAAATCAGTCTCCGTGCAAAAAGCATAGATAACTATGACGCATGGCTACGGGGGGGGATGGGGAGATCGGGGTGTGCCACCGAGGATTGGTGGGACATCACGGATGAGGAGAAAAGAGTGGTAGGGGAGAAGGTTCCGAAGTGTCAGAAAGTCAGGGGGACAGTGAGAGAAATAGTGGACGAATGAATGTACGTGAAAGCGGTGGGAAATGAGGATGAGTTGGTGATGAATTCGATGGGGAGGAATTCAACGCTAGGTGGAGACTCCCGTTGGTTCTCCACCGAAATTAGGGAGACAGTGCGGACCTTTGTTCTCGTCTCCGCGGATTTTTTAAACGCCCGGCATTTTTACGAGTGGCTTCGTTAACGCCCGCCACTAATTGGTGAGTTGATCATCAATTCAATTTCATTTATTGCTTATTCAGTTCGATTAAGCGGAGAAAAAATATCGGCGAGAATGAACTTGGGATGGACCTGGAAATTTGCCCAGCTCTCAATTTTTTTCTTTTGGGAATTCCGGTTTTCCATTATTTTGCCGGTGTAAACAATCCATAGGCTAGCCCGCGTCCATTTAAAAAATCTATATGAAACTCTTTAATCCCTGGGTCTCTCCATGAGCGTTCTCTTTTCAGATTACAACGTGTGCGTATGTAAATGTAAGAGACGAAGCGAACGAAGCACACGGAGGCAGAGAGGCCCAGGCACAATGGCAACTAGTTTTAATTACAAAGTAAGGTGAAGCGATCAATCATAATGATGTACGTGAGGCAAGCAGCGGTGGTGGAGGGGTATCCGAAGGGGAGGTACCCTCGCGTACACTTTGCGTATAATTTACTGGCACTGGATATACCTGAAGTTATATGGTATAACCGAACCCACTGCCGTCACCCCTCGACACCACTCGTTTTATCGCTCTCTTACTCGCTGCTCGTCGTTTTCCATCCTTCGAATAGTCGAAGAGTGAACACACCCCCTCCACTCGCAACTCTTCGTTATTCGCGTTGTTGTTTTCCTGTCGTGTGGGACAGGGACGAGGTTAGATCGGGGGTGATCATAATTCTCAAACCGAAATAATCTGATGTGGGACGGAGAGCAACGGATATTTACGAGGGGGTGCACCACCTCTTTTTATTTTTCTAGGTGGATCGCTCGGAGCATGCGGTTTTCGAGTGATGGCTCGAGGTTGCAATGATTTTTCTCTCCATTTTTTGCAGTTCGAACGAATAAAATAATGAATAATTAAATCACTTGAAGTCATTTCAAATTGAATACCCATATATATTTTTTTTTTGTTTAGAAAAATTGCACTTATGCTGGTGCAGTATTTTTTAATTCCAAATAATTTGGCTTCACACAAAAAAATGAGTAAAAAATTCATCGCCTGAGTACACGACACACGTCCATGAATATTGCTGAAGCCTCGGTATTTTGAGCGAGCGTGACGGGCGCTGATGGAACCCCTCCACCTTGGGCCCTCGCCCTGTGTGGCTCGCCGCAAGAACTCTCGGCCATACCTTTTTCAAGTTGTCTTCCTGACCTTGTCTCTGTCAGTCCCTCGGTGATGGGTGGTACTCCTGTCTCACTTTCACCACCTACGTTCCCCGAGAATATACGCACCATATATCCTTGCGTGACGATCCAATTGGCCAGCCAGTCACCCTCACCACTGGTGCCGCTAAAACAAAACGTAATTATTTCGCATGATTAGGTGTCTCGGCAAGTTGTTTTACCCACATACTCGCATCTTTTTTTGATTAGGGGAGGTTATAAGAATTTTCAATGAACCATCGATTTCACTAGGTTCTAAGAAAATTTTATTTACTTCTAAATATTTTATGCGGTAATTCGACTACAATTTTCGAAATTTTCGAATTTTCAAATTTCAGTGAATACCTCCTCGATCCTCATGCTCCCCTGCAATTTTTTTGAAAATTACGAATTTTTAAAATTTCAGTGAATATCTCCTCGATCCTCATGCTCCCCTGATATTTTTTTGAAAATTTCCCATTTTTAAATTTCAGTGAATACCTTGAGGGACTCCAAGGTAAGGGACTCCAGATAATGTGTCACGGTTTAAAAGCGGGCATTCCAAAGACCCATTCATTGTCCCCATAATTAGTCTTTAAGAGAGTAATTCAACAAAAAGAAAGTCTTTCATAAAACATCCACAGGCGACAAACGTGATCGTTAAAGCCTGTGCATAAGAGCCTAATAGATTCTGCCGGTTCTGCCAAGCGCGTTTATTATTTCGTTGCGCATGCAGCACGCGAACTAAAACCGATAAACTTCTGTTCCTTCACGCCGCATTGGATCGACCGAACGAATTGGATGACTCGATATTTTCCCTGGTCCTTTCTTCCGTTAACTTTTTTCCCTTTCCATCCTTTCTTTCCCTTTTCACTATCACATATTCGCAATTATGATTCCTCCGAGTTGTCCATTTTATCCATTAAATTTTCGTCTCTTTCTCCCGTTAATTATCCTCTCATGCAATGATACATTCGTTATTTTTGATATTTCAATTGCAATTATCATAAAGTGGATAGAGTACATGGAGTGGATAGCGCGAATTACGTGGGGATAAATAATAAACAGAAAATATGTAAAGAATGGTGATTAAATATTTAGTGGATTCACGTTTGTGTAATGAGGTGGGCAGTCGATGTCTGCAGCCGGCTAATTTAACATCAGCTAATTAATCTCTCATTAGTGGATCAATCGGCGGAAGGGTATTCCACGGCGTTTGCCATTCATTTAACAAAAATTTTCTATCTCTATATTATTACATTAATCCTAATTTACTATAAACCTTCATACCAGATATTTTGGGAAAATTTATCATTTGACGTGAGACAATTATCGGCGAGTTTACCCTGACATCAAACTGATTCACATGAAAAAGTATTCCCACTCACTTTTAAGTCTTGGACCACGGTGTAAGGAGAGCTCTTCTGAACCGATTAATTAAATTCTCGGGTAATCAAATGTGTCATTCAGATGTCCCACTTTTAATTAAACTTTGGACATTATCTACTTGCTTTATCATCGCTGAATTGACTACGGCGAATAAATGTCAAGCTGGTGATGCCGTTGATTCGTCGGGTTCAAGTCAAATCCCGTTAAAATATGCGTCGACAACGGACAAGTATTTCTGTACTCACCTCGATGTTGATTTCTAATTTTTTTTTTCCTTTCCAATTTTTTTTCCATTACCAATTTTTTTTCCATTACCAATTTTTTTTCCATTTCCAATTTTTTCCCCGATGCTTCTCGAATCTCTAAACCCATAGCTACTTTTATTTTCATCATTATTCTTTGTGCCTCTCATATTTGACAGTCTGTTCTTCGCTCGTCCGTCAATTGAAAAAAAAAATGTATTTTATTTATTGAAAATGGCGATGGGCGCGGGTGGTATTTGAAAAAGTTGTGGCATTTTAAGAAAAATTTTTTCCGAATGAAGAATGACCCATGTGACGTACCCCAGAGGAGCCATGGTACTCTGTCAAATGGATTTGGCCGACGATATCAATCGCAGCGGTGAAAATTGTATGGGTCATCAATCCAATCCATCCGAAAATCCTTGATAACCCACCCCCCATTTATTGGATGCTCTCCTTTCACCTTTCACTGCCCAGGGGGAGTAGTAGGCACGTATCTAGGCGTATTATATACGAGGGTGAAACAATGGAACCGAGGCACCTTAGCCCACCAAGAGAAAAGAGTGCGGAGGGTGAGGGACGACTCCCCGGAGGCAAATTCTCCCCCTCAAAATCCCTGGTGGTTCCCTGCATCCTTGCGATTTCCAACCCTTCAAGGCTTTCCCACCTCCTTCGCACTTCTCCTACCTCAATAACCCTCTATTACTCCTCCTATACACCCCAGCATCTGAGACGACGTCGTGTCTTAGTGCCAATACTAATAATCCATTCCCTCTCCCGATGCCTTTATCCCCCGGATATATATTTTCACACCAGATTTTCCAGGCGTGACGTAGCAACGGTCACGTATCGGCATCAACCTCTTCCGTCTGACTCGTAAACTCCTTGAGACCGTTTTCCCCATCTTTCCCCACCAGGGTATCTCCGGTACTGGTGGCAAGACCAGTAGTGCTTGCCACTGAGAGCTAACCCCCTTCTGCAAGATCGTAGGATTTCCAATCCTCGGGTATAAAGCTCGCTCATTCTGTCTTTTTTTCACATCATCTCACTTGCACTCATCCGCAACGTACCATCCTCCAGGAGCATGATCAGGAGAATTCGAGGAGAACTGACCTGAGATATGTTATTGGGCTGACCTCAAATATCTTTGGGGATGGTTACCGTGAAAAAACTTGGGGGAATTTTGTGGAAGTAATAGGGGAAGATTCACCAGTTATTCATGATGGCCAGTATTTTTGCATGAGACAAATAATAAAGTTGTAACCAATTCAACCGCTCGCATTGCTTCTCATCCGAGGAAATTGGTAGAATCTTTTCAAAAGCGATAGCTGTTGGTGTATTTTCAATGAAAAGTCACTTCATTCTCGAAATTATTCTCATTTATTTAGTTCTAGGACATTGTATTTCATTCACCTAGCTATAATCCACAGAAAATCCAGACCTACCAAAATTTTCTCGTTTCATGATCACCGCGCTCATCTCAATTCTCAGCAACAACAATCGGGGAAAAGCCGTCAACCCGAAGCGCCACCAATTTTCTCCGTACCTCTCGCTATCTCTTTTGAACGTTGTTTTCGCTTATCGAGAAATTTATGTTGAAAAAGCCATCGTCGACGTATTTCGGTGTAGAAACTCTTCATTCGTCGTGGCGCGTTTATCCCCGTTCCCCACTGCTGTTTTTGCAGCTTCGATTATATCTTGAAACGTCTCCTGGCAGAGCCGTCGAAGAGGGTGGGTGGCTGCGTAGGTCGTTGTCTGGTGTGAAGAGCCACCACTGTTGTAAACGTTTTGAGAGAAAGAGAATGAGAACGAGGAGAGAGAAAAGGCGTTACGTACCTTATGAGTTCCCAACTGTGCGCGCCGCACCTCTTCCTATTCCATCGGCAATGATTTCGTCGCAATCATCTTTTCCTCGTCTCCCTTCTCACTGGTACACAGGACTACCCCTCGTACTCGCGTAATATTGGGAGAATGGCGCGACAAAACTGCCTGGGCAACAAGAAACTGAGAGAAGATGCGATCTAGCCGTCCAGGACCGACACTTTTGTCAATACAGAAGCCAGTTCCAACGTCGACAGCCGAGCTATAAAGACCACTCGTGTCACTTCCCAATGACGAAACTTTGTCGAGCATTCGCTCTCGGCTCTATCCCCAGCCCTTTTCCTCCCTTTTTCCTCCCTCTAACCTTGAATTGATCAGCGATTTCAAACTCCTTTATCTCTCGCCCCACATTTATTTATTATTATATTTAAACATTTCTGCGCTTGGAAATCTGCAATCGCGGGATATTGCAGACTATGGTTATAGTGGAGCATTTTTTTTATAAGAAAATGCATCATGTTTATACCGCGAAATAATATCCGTTACTGATGCACACTCGCATTCCAGGGTAACCCTCCATTAGACGGTGGTGGGAGGTAAGGGGCTGTCGCACTGTTAACTCTAAATATTGAGACGGGTTTTATTTAGTCCCCCTCGGGAGATATATGATATGACGCGGACAATATAATGCATTGTATTCAAATACGGAAGCCCCAGCCGAGAAGTCGTGACCGGGAGCGTATAGAGTGCCTCCCGCTTGGATCACCCCTCCTGCTGCTCATTCCAACCGAGGAATTCACAACGTCCAACCTTCATCGTTTTCTCCAGCGATCGTCACCTTAACCATCGCAAATAACCACCAGTGCACTCACCAACTCGATCCTTACCCGTGGAAATAATATTTATTCAGGAGAGAATTAAAACAAATTAAAAGAAAGGGAATATTGAAGACTTGGAGACATTGAGGATCAGTGAGACATCGATCCGATTCACCTCATGAAGCGTAATTATGCATGAACGTAATGTATACCATTGCCAAGTGTACGCCCCATGAAATGCAACCTGGAGAACGTAACTTTCGCGGGATATCCCGCGTCATGACGGGCTCGGGGCGTACGTTCTACCTATCTTCGGTCCATATCAAATGTGAGGACGAGAGAGGCCCCAACGCTATTGCCCATATACTTTGGACTTTTGCGGGCTCCGCAGAGCGTAACATATGACCCATTCGTATTATTTTTTTCTTACTCGCGGATGTACACGAAAATGATAACGAACCGGGTGTATGTGGAATTTTACATCGAGACAAATGCAATGAGGCGGGTAATTCATGAACATGATGCATTTTCACTCCTGGAAAATACTCTTCTTCTTATTTTCTAACTTGAAATACCTGAAGAACCATTGCCATTGATTTTACCAATTTTTTACTGACTCAACTTGAGCGTAAATTGTTGGATCGGGTGGTGTCAACACCCTTGGACGGTGGTTAACGCGATGAGGCAAGTTTGACGGTGAAATTGAAATTGTAAAAAATGCCTGTCTGATCACGAAGTGTAAACGTTGGGCATGTTGTGACGGTTGGTGTCGTTGCACGGTGTCCACCAATTATGCAAATCAACCGCGGTCTCATCATCTTTCGTAGTCTTAATCACGAGCCTCTCGGTGGTGGTGAGAATTTCCCAGCTATAACCTATGAAGACAACTCGTGTCTTTGACTCCAGAGTGTGTACCATGTCAAGATTAATTTATCGCGTGGTGACATGGAGCGACCCGAGGTGGCATTAATATTTTGCACGTGGGTGATGCGCATTGGCGGACACCCAAAAGGATGGTGATGGCGCCTGCTGGTGGGTTATGAGCTTCCAGGGCATATGATCGGGGGTAACTGTCATATCCACCGTCAACGAATGATTCGTGAGGCGGTTGCCAATTGTGTCATCCTCGTCATCCTCGGGAATTATCTCACTGAGAAAATATATGAGAATGAAAGGGAGGTGGGATACCAGTGGAAGATAGCGCGGCAGATATGGGTTTGCGCTTTGGGTCGGCATTTTCCCCTCACTCGTTGCTCCCCCAGATTAACACCTATAACTCATTTCGGGGACGTGCAGAGTCGAGCAGCGTCACTCGTAGCAACGCTATAATTGCTGACATAAATCAATTGGACCGATGAGATCATAAACCCGAGGAGAAACGATATAAACTTGAATAACTGTATATTGCAAATACCGCAGAGGGAATTTAACACAACTTTGACAACACATTTCTCACTTGGAAATATTCTACACTTGAGCAATTGTTTTCACCCATATTTTTATTTTTATAACTGTTTGTCTCGGTGATACAAGAATATCTCCGGGCTCTTGAGCATGTTGAGGACAGCCAATGGGCGTCGCATCGTGGAATAATTCAAGAATGTAATACCGCGTCTTTGTTCCGGTTTTTCCGTCAACGGTGGACAATTCCCTCGACAATAAGACCTCTCCCGCTCTGTGGATATACACAATTTTCGTAAAGCACGTTACTTCGCGCACACAAATAACCACCCGCGTAAAAGTACTCCCTTCCTGAACTGGCTTCGCTCCAATAGTCGTCCTCGAGTCTTCTCCAGTTCCGGAACGTTTGGTTACGCTCCTCGCGTCTCACCATATCCCAATCTCTCCCGAGGGGGTATCTCGCGATTTACCCACTTTGGCCGAAATCTTCGAATTAATGTTATTGTCGTCGATTCCAGTGAAATTCTACAGGAGGTTACAGAAACCGCCGAAGCTTCGAGATTGATAGACACCGGAGGATATTTTTCCCTTTTAAAAAAATTCACATGTAACGAAAGGTATCGCCATTTTTCGCTGCATGGTTTACCTCATAAAAATCATATTTATAATTATTATAATATTTACAATAGCCAACATTCAAGAGCAATTTCGTTCAAATGGTAAAATCTCCATTGAAATTATTATCTCAAATAAATATTTTTCATCTCAATACATGTAATTGATAGAAAGAATTTATTTTATCAGTGCATAGAGCCGTAGAAGTCTCAGAAGAGGTTCGTAAATACTCTCCAATGAACCGCATGCTTACGTATTTTTACGTCGAAATTTAATTAAAATCTCTTGCGCAGCTTGGAAATTGCGGGCAATGCATATTGTGAGAATATTCGAAATTCTTTGAGACGACTGGAGACAACTCTCCAGTGAATAAATTGCGAGGATTTTAATACAAAATTTCTTCGATTTTCATTCCGCTTTTCTCGAGGAGAGAAATGAGGGAATGATTTTGAATGTATTTAAAATAAGTCGTACGACACCCCAAAGAAAATTATTCATTCCAAATAATTTTTTCTTCAATTCGCGAGTTCTCCTCCGGATCATTTACATTGCTAATGTATCATTGTTAGACGGATTCGTCCTCCCACTTAAACTACCGGAGTTTCAAGTAGTTCGATGGAATGAAGAATGGAGATGATTTTACATTCGAGAGCAAAGGGGTTGGCTCTCGTTAGAGTATTCAATAATAAAGCATGAGACGCTAGTTAGGCGGCAGATCGATATGAATATTCATATGATTTCAATGATGTAACGATGGGACATTACTCATACCGTTGACTAATTAAATGGCTCGATGACGAGTGAATGACGATTGAATGTTTGAACTAGTTGTGGGGCCACAGAAAGCTCTCCAGCGGGAATGCAGAAATTCTTCGTTGAAGCATGTGGCTTTGACCCGCAAATTTTCTCCTGGAAAATCGGCAGTCGAGTTTGGTGGCGAGTTTAACTTTTACTGGCTTGCCCGTGGAATTTTAATGTTTGATAGGAATCGAGAGGGAAGTCTAATTGCCAATTTTCAATTATTGGGGGCTGCATTCGTCTCACATTGCGACATTACTTCACTGCAACATAATTCAATCCTCATTGTTCAATGAAAAGTAATTTTTTATTAACAAATCGCTTGATGAAAAAATTCGATTGCGAAGAAATAAATGATTAGCGCACGCTAGGGTAAAAATACCAAAGGATACACCGGGAACGTCAGCTAAGAAACTAGATAATTGTTCATCAGCAGCAGGTGTCATCATATCACCAAATAAAACATCCTGGCGACACCTGCTCTGACCTCTCCGATAAGACCCTCACAATCCCGCTATTATCCCGCACATCACAACTCAAGTCGACACGTATAATTTTTGCGGAAACCGACATCTCCCCAGAATTTTTCCTCCAGAAGATTACGCTTATCGTGTTGTGTTCAACAATATAAACAATGCGCGGTGAGTAAAATGCCAGAGGTTTTTCATCGACACAACAGCGACTAAATACGCCAAAACACGCCGACCAAATGCCAGCACATATTTACCTGTTTACTCCCCCTTTCTATCAGCCGGTGAGAGATAATCCAGTGGATTGCGTTATTTGTCAAACGAGCTGGCAGTAATGTAAGGAAAATTGCGCGCGGCAAAATCTTTTAATTTGTGGTTTCAGTCTCAGCGATATAACGAAAAATGAGCGAGAGGGAGCACAAGATATAGGAGCATTGTAAAGTTTTGAATAATGGGGTTGGCTTGGGCGATAGAATGACGTGTTTATAAGCGTGCGCGTGCTCGATGCGCACAGCAAGAGCGGCGCTTTGAGGCCTCATAAAACAGCGGCAACCCACTGTAAATCCGTGCTGGAGAACATGCCACAGCTCTCTGACAGATTTGTTCATCCTGTTGGTTTTTTCGAATTTTTTTTTCCCATGTAACCACCCTTCGGTTTTAACTACCACCTTGGGTCGTAATTGCGAAAAATTTCATTTTACTTTGATGTAATGCTGCTTGGACTCTTCGATTTCAGTTCATCACAGAAAATTATCTCAGGTTGAATATGTCCGATGAAAAGATGAATTTTTAAGGTTTTGGGTTAAAGAATTTTGAATTTCCCGCCGGTGCGCTTGCTAACTTGCTGTTTCGAGTTGATCCTTTGTGCGATATTCTGGGGCCATTCAAGAGGCAAATGCTACTCATGAGGAGACTCTTGAGCCTCAACACCCACTCCTCAAGTACTACTAGCTCCTTGTGTACTTGTACTCGTACGTTATGTACGTCTGGGTGAATCTCCCACGCGTTACGCCAGGCAATTGATATCTCCATCATTCGATTCACAATTACGAGAATATCTTATTTGAATTGAGGAAAAATTTAATTTTATCTCACCTCTGAGTTGGAACTCGAAATTGAATGAAAAAAAAAAAGGGATTTCTTCGGGTGAATGGATATGACCCAACGAAGCGGCAGCTCCTGGCAATAGCCAGTTGAGCCCTTAGCTGCAGCACGATGCATCGAAGCTGAGCATCGATGTCATCAACAATTGCCTGTATGCGAGCAGTGGCATAAGGAATGGGTCTATAGACAGGACACTACCAGGTCGGTTATCGACGGTAGACACGACCGCCACAAATCTCCACTATCTACGGATCTCCAGGTTCTGGGTGACTCTCTAATGCCCCGAACTTCTCCCTGAGCACCTCGACGGAATGAAACGCCGGGGTGAGGCGACAGTCTGGTGAGTGTGGAAGAGCATCATGGACAACGGTGAACCCATTGTATATACCCCAGAAGAGGTAAAAAAAGAGAGGATCGCCCGCGGGTCCTGGACATTGAGGTCCACGAGAAAGAGAGAATTCCAGATAAAGAGCCAAACGCCAAGTATAGATAGCAACTGGGGACCCTATAGCTCTTACCTCCGCCAACATAAAGAACAGAAAACGCTTGGACGTGTCCAAGACGAACTGCCCTTACGCGAGAACGCGGATTGCACCAGGACATAGAGCAGAGAGTTAAAAAATAAAAGAAAGCAGTGAGGAAGAACAGATGGATGGGAAAAGAGAGGAGCAAAGAAATGGCCCAGTGGGAGGAACCTATTGGCCATGGAGAAGTAGATACTCAGAGTCCCCAGGATTTTCAACCTGGAAGATTTGTGTTTGCTGGAGGGGCACATCGGGAGACTAATCCTCCACCAGGAATTACTGATTTTGATGGAACAGCCAGGAACACTCTGTTGCCTCACTGTTCTATCGATATTCTCTCTCCAAACAGACTAACGAGAGCATCGACGAGTTTAAATATCGGAATTAGGTGAGGAGTGGGAAGGGAGGGCAGAAGAATAAGAGGACATCGGTGAGTTATACGAGAGCCTCCCCTCTGTCTTGAAGCCGAGGGTTAGTTTAAGAGGCCGTCGGAATCGGTAGCTGTTTTATTTTCTTCTCTCCGCTCCATAAGATCGCATTCTTTACGACCCATTAGACGAATTCATTACCGGTCCTCGAGACGTGAAGGGGGGCAAGTCGTTCTTCTTTTTTAGATCTCACGCCCTTTTACTATACTCTTTCGCCCGGGTTTTCCCTCTTTTTTTTCGGGCTTTTTATTTTATTCCGCAGGGAGATTTCTAGTTGGAAAATTATTGAAAATTCAGGGAAATTATTGGTTGAATTTCACACGTTTTTCCATGAAATATCGCAACAACACCCGTCCATCTACACCTCGCCACAACACTAAATATGAATAAATGTTAGTATTCCCCATCATTACCTCAAACCTTTTGTTAAATCGCGGGGAATTTTCCTTTAATGGATGCAACACACTATCCCCTCGAGAGTCCCTGTCCTTCCGTTTCTCCCGATAATTTGAATATCGTGCTCTCGGGTAAAGCTTCAGGCTTCTCCATAAGTGCGGAAGGAATTTACGAGCGCCGGAGGCTAGGCAGAAGCCCAACCGAGCACGACTTGGAGGCTTGATGGTAACTATGAAAGTGGAAAGAGGGAGGTAAATACGAAGGACATGGAAAATAATGTGTGTGAGAGAGAGTTGGTGTATACGTTAGAGGGTCTGTATCAATTCATTAGCGCATTACGGTTAAAATAAAAGTATCTGCGTATCTGCGGCATGTGGCGCGTATCTCTTATGAGGAGAACGAGATGCGACCGGTTTGTGGGCCTCGGCCCTCAACAACCTCCCCCTTGTGTTACCTTACCTTTGCACACCTCCACACCTCTACCTTGTGCAGCCAGTCAGCCGTGGAGGTCGGCTTGACCTTCACCGTGATTTGCCACTATCGGAGAACCTGCTGGACACAAGCCTCCAGAAGTGAATTCAATACTGGAGAGGTTATCCTGGGTGCGGTAAGCATTCCCCTTTATTTCATTTTATCCTATTTATTTTCAAAACTAATTCATGATTCCTCAATCGGCAAAAATCTGTTACACGATCTATCCAATGGTTTTCTGGAATTCTCTGCAATCTTCTCGTAGATTTTAGGAGAGATTGGAGATGTTGGCTCTTGCTGGATTATAGATGCAGTCAAGTGGAAATATCATATACGATGGATGAATATTTACATGAGGCTGGGTTAATGTGGGTAAATGCGGGAAGCCCCGGCCGGTGGGAGAAATGCAACCGGCAGAGGGCACTCATTTCACTGATTACATTGAAATCGATCAAGTCACGTCGTCTTAAAAAATTCAATAATTTCATTGATTCTATGTATTTTTTTAAACAATTGCGGAATTATGAAATTCATCGGATTGAATAGGAATTTATATTTTATTAATTACTGCCCAGCGACTTCTCCATTTCGAAGAAGAACAACCAATTATTATGTTTCTTGAATTTGCGATCCACGAAATCTTTTTATTGATGATGTGGAATGTCAATAAACATGTCCGGCAACAATCGTGAAAGAAATGTACTGGTGGGTGTGACACTGATAATCCCGGTACGTATAGATGGAATATATATTTTCCAAAAGCCATGTGGAAACGTGGGCTGGATTTCGGGTGTTGTAAATTTGCCAAGTCTTATTTTATTTTTTCTCTCATTCTGGTTATAACAGAGTCAATGGTGTTACGAGAATATGCTGTCAGGTCATCTTTTTTATTTCTCACGTTGTGCCATTTCTTTTATATGCTCACGATAGGAAGATGAAAAGGTCAATGCAGCAGCCCGTGGGCGGATAATTCAGAGTTTGGGTTTCACCAATGAATTAGACAAATGACGTTTGAATATAGTTTATAACATATATATTTATTTGAGCTTTAATTGCATTTTAAAATACAACCGAAATAATTAAATAATGACAAATCTCGTAAAATGGTTTCAAGAGTTTTTTTTTTTTTTTCGCGTATACATGATGCATATCTTCGTGGGTTTTTGCTTTCTCGTTTACGAGGTTATAATTTTTATCTTGTTTTCTTGTGTATTTTTTTTTTTTTTTTGGGAGCGCACGATATTCTATCACTTGTGTGTTTCTTCAGTTTTTCTCTCCGTTTTCATCAATTTTTTTTCTCATATTTACTTTATCATGGTGGATGAATCGTCAAATCTCGCGTATTTTCATTTTATAATCGCTCAGTACCACGTGGGATTAATCTTCGATCATCACACACAATATTATTATTATTATTTTTTATTATGTTGATAAATACTTTAAAAGTCCGCGATGGAAGAATTAGAGTTACAAGGAATACGTATACAAGTGTTTTTTTTTTCTTATTATTTCCTTTATTTTTATTTATTTCATCTAGGTTTTTGTTTAATCGTATCATCGGAGTTGTACAATATTTCCGTCACTCCGCTGATGCGATCTCACTCTCTCCCCATTCACTCCATCAATTTTAATTAAATTTAATATTTTGTTTTGTTTTTTACTACAAATAGCATTGCTCTCTACATAAATCATTCAACCTAATTATGTGAAATCACTCACTCACGCCCGCTCTTTTACTCACGCAAATATCACTTTTCGTCATCTTTTCATTGATTTATATGTATAATAATTTCAATTCAATATACACAGTATTTTTTTTTTCGCCATAATTCGAATGATAATTAATGACAATATTTTACACGTAATGACACGCATTGGCTCGACCTGGCGCAATAAATATATTTCAAGAAACAAATAAAATTTACAAATCAACTATTACGACATTATTTAAAGTATCTCACGCAATTTTTCTTTTCATTCGCCTTAAAAACCGAATAAAGTGAGGGGGGGGGAAAAAAAAAAGTGAGACCCTGAATAAATAAACGGTACTCAATATCTAAGATTATGAAACTCGATTCATTGCACCGCGTGGCGCACTCATCTTTTCTCGTCATTCTCATGTCTCTCCCCTTTTTAATATTTTCTTTTGTGCTATTTTATTTTTCCGTTTGCGCATGTAATTCCGGTTGAGATCATGTCAGAGCAGTGAAAAAATGCAGCGCTTCTCTCGTACTCCAATATTGCAAAAACAACATTGACAAATAAATTTTGGGCTCGCCCCCGCCGTGACATGATCCCCCACGTCAACAAAGAGATTCTATACAAAGGGTGAGCGCTAATTTTTTTAGCCTATGCCTAATCTAATTAACTTACGCTAAGAAGGTGGTATACATACGTTCGACCGTTATGACAGATGAGTTAGACAAGCATTTTCCTTTCCTAGTCGAAATAATCGTCTCTTTTCATAATATCTATTTTAATTTTAAACTTTGCATGAGAGCTCTCTCGTTACTTTTTTCGATATTTTCCTCGGCTCGAAGTTAAGTTGCTTAAGTATTCTTTTATTATAAACATCACAAATGTTGGCCGCGTGCCGGAGTCACACACATGAACATGTGGTCTCGTCACAGTTGCCGCGAGATATGGTGGCATCACAATTCATTAACGCACTTCCAACTCGTCGAATAACGCACATACGCACATGCACACAATTTTAATTTTTTTTTTTTTTTGACATTGTCTCATTCTGTTTTCCCTCAGCTATTAATTTTGGAACCCGCGGTTAGCAAAAATTGTTTTAGTCTATCTCCCCCATCCTCGGTAAAAATCAGTAATTGAAATGGCGATTGTTGGATTCAGCGGGCAGACGGGGTACTTGAAATGACAAGGAACTTGAATTCGTGCTCAAATGCAATTAGGTATATTTCATTATATTAATGGACTTGAACTACCATTCTTATGATGCAATTCAATCAAATTCAGTAATGAAAGTGTTGTTTGGGACGTGAATGAGGTTATCGGATGGATTTAATGGATCAAGTGATTGTCAGTTAGAGACGGAAATAAACACCATATCCCAAATCATTGCGTTCGACGATAAAAAAAAAACTAGAACGTATCATCAGAGTAATAAAACAAATCAATCTTTCGATCCATATAAATACCAAATCCCCAAAAACATCTCCGAGATCATAACGAGGACAGAGAAAATGAAATATGACGATAACGACTCACTAAACGAGAATATAAAGAAAAGATGAGCGCAAACAGCCACTCTAGCCAGTTCTCTCCCCAAATGTTATTTGTCACCAAAACGGGGAAAACTAAAGTTCTCTCCACTCTACAATTATTCTAGTTGAGCCAATACACGCTAATTGTGTTTGAACTCGACCAAGGAATGACAAGACACGACGCGTCGAAAAACGCAGACACGATCGAAAGACTGGCTCAAGTGTCATAATGCTCTTCTATTTCGCTCTGTAATTGGCTGTCTGATACTACCGTTGTAAATAACAATGAAACCATCCAACGTGACGTATCAATCGAATCAATCTTTCGATCATCGACGCCTCGACGCGACAATGATTAAACGGAGAAAGGGAGGCGTGGAAGATGAGGGAATAAAGGAGAAAGACTTGATGGTGAGGAGAGGGAGGGGAGGGGAGGGGAGGGAGGGAGATCTATCTATCGACTACTTTCCTTCCTCATACGCAGTCGGGTTTACACTATAGATACAATTTATGTACAAACTGCACCGCTACTTACGGCGCTCAGACTATACGTATTTGCTAGACAATTGTTTCGCTAGCTCCGTATACTTGAGAAACTTTGAGTGTGGGCTCTCCTCGAGAGAAGATGCTGAGGGTTGTGAAGGGCTGCCATTTACCTGCTGTACAGGTGGTGATTTGTTGTGCTGTGAGCTAGGTGATGCTCCACTGTGACTCGCACCCGATGACGATTGGGTTGCAGCGACTGCTGCGGCTGCTGCAGCAGCAGCAGCTGCCGCTGCTGCAGCCGATCTACCGATTGTCAGAGGATCTGGAATGACACCGTCTTTCACGAAATGCATCTTGGATAGGTGATGCCTGTAGGCGCCCTTCGAGATGAAAGGTGTATCGCAGAATGCGCACTTCATGATTGAGTCAGCGGTTACTACGGCATCGTTACACGCCCAACTGAAAGCTAGAATGGCACCTGGTGTTGGGCCACCACTTTGCCCAGAACCCCCAGTACTTTCTCTACCACTTGTGGAAATACTTTGACCACTGCTCCCTGCCGATCTTGAGCTGCCAGAACCACTGGGAACTCGGGTTTCAGTCTTGTCGCAGAGTTTTTGCAAGGCTGCCAGGGGATGACTGCTTGTCTTGCGACTCTGAGAGTCGGAGGTGGCGTTGGCACCTGTGCCACCTCCTGAGAGGCTGTCGAACATCGATGATAGGGCACCCAGGCTGCTCGATGCTTTGGTGTCTGGGGTACCTCGAGGAGTTACAGATCGATCACTACTTGCTGGACTACTCATGCTATTTCTGCAGGGACTTCTTGATGGTGGGGCAGGAGGTTGATCGTGCTGACTCGGAGGTCTCGGTGTTGAGGGATTCACCTGAGGTGATGCCGCCTCTCTTGTCTCATCAGTTCCCTCATGAATCCGGGGATGACAATTGTAAGAGGGCGACGTTGCTTCATCTTCCCTGGTATCGTCCACCAGTTCCTTCTTGACGACAACGTCCCGTGGAGCCTGGGAGGGATCATCCTCGTTGGTTATTGACTGATCGCCATCGTCATCGTGTGGTTCCTTTTTCACAATCACTGACTCCTCGTCACCGGATTCTTCGGGCAACGAGTGACGACTTGGTGTTGCACTCTGTTTGTCCGGCGTTGCGCGTTGACGATGCGAGGAAGTCGACAGTCTGTCATGGCTCATCGAAAGATCGATACGTCTCTCCGGTGTCATCGTATCTGTTCGATTACTTCCCCTTTCCGATATCGAGCTTGATTCACTACCACTTCGCTCCCGTCTCGTAGCATTCGCAGAGTTGTAATGTTGCTGTTGCTGTTGATAGCTCCTCAGTAGATTCATCGTTTGGGGATCAACAAGGGGCTTTGTGTAATCCACACTCTCGTCAATGCCCAAACGCTTGAGAATACTCGAGCCGATTGGTGCGCCGGGCTGAGCATGATGCAGTCCTGGGGTACCATGTCTCACTCGTGAATCGAAACTCTTCTCTATCAACTTTTCAATTGCATTAAGGACAGACGGTGAAGAAGTGGTGTTGGTCGTTTCATTGGCACTAGCGGTTGGCGCTTCTTTACCCGGTGTTGTGGCGTCACTCGCCGAAGATGGTGATCTGTGATGCCTCGAGGATATCGATGATGTCTCTTCACTAACGCTCTTTCGACCGCTCTCTGTAAGTACTTGGCTCATGTGATTTGACATCAACGCATTCTTCAGAAAATTTCGTTGATTCACTCCAACCGCCCCTGAGCCTATACACTGGCGTATATGCTCAACAAAAACAGTCGTCTCGATTTTATCACCACATTTTTCACATGTGATTCTACCAGCATGCTTGCCAAGACTGTGAGCAAGTCCTGCTGCAGAATCACCATTTTTGAACTCATTTTGCGCGCGCTCTAGCTCCAAGAGTTTTCGAACTGGCAGAGACTTCTTCCTCTTCTCCCGAGTTTGTCTCCGACGCCCACCACTCTCAGTTATCGAGCGCATAATGTGCTCCTTGTAGTGAGAGTTCTTCACCATGTGATTACTCAGTTCCTTCAACGAACTAAAAGCTTGATCACAAACTTTGCAGGTTAGAACAGCACTGACGTGACTACTGGTGGCGCCACCAGGTGGACCACCTGTATTTCCACCGTGTTGTCCAGCTCCAGCCCCGGGTGGTAATCCAGGACCGCCTGTGGCACCGCCCGTAGAACCAATTCCCGCCGAGCCACCGCCACTTCCGCCCTTGCTATCATCCGACGACTTCCAGGAGATTATTTGCTCCTGGGATATGATGTTGGTATAATGCTGAGTCTGTTGCATGTGCGAAGTCATCTCAGCAAGCGATCGGAAGCTCTGACCACACCACATGCACTTGAGGATCTGCCTCGTTTGTTCAGCTCCTTTGCCCAACCACACGTCTTGCCCACGAACTAGTTTCCGTGGCAAAGGCATTGTCTCCTTGATGAGAAGATTCAGTTCTGAAGGGCTTTGTTTACTGCTCGGCGTCGGATTACCTCCTGAGCCCTGGGACTGAGGTGGTTGATGAGAGGGCTGTTGTTGCTGTGGTATAGACGATATCGAAGGCGGCTGTAGCCCCGAAGCCGGCATATTGACGGGCATATTGACACCGCAGTGTTTCGCCTCCTTCATGTGGGTTGTCATCGCAGCCAGCGTTGGGAAACTTTGTTTACACCAAACGCATTTAAGTACATCCTTGGCCTGATCGGCACCTTTGTTGAGCCAGTGCGATTGCCATGCGCTGTGTCGGCTACCCGACGCTCCACTGGGATTATTGCCGCCGGAATTACCACTGGAACCACCGGACGATGACCTGTAGAGCTCATCACCACCGAGTTTACTGAGTTCGCTCATCTTTTCTAGTGCTTTGGTCGCTTCACTGGGCTGATACGACTTGTCCATCGCTGGTGGTTTCATCTTTCCATTCCATAATTGATGAGGATCTACACCGGGGGTGCTCTTCGGTGATAATTGTTGTTGACTAGTAGCTGCAGCAACAGCTGCGGCAAAGTACGGAAGGTGTGAAGCGACAACTGGAGAACTCCAAGGGGATACTACGGGTGGCCGTCCAAAAGCATTAGCTGGTGAATCTTGATGAGGTGGTGCTATTGAACCAAGTCTGGAGGATTTTCTCGGCGGTGGGGGAGGCGACTCATCTTCACGAGAGGGTCGCTTTCTACTTGATACCGACAGATCCAGCGGTCCGTTATTCGTTTCGTTCGAGGATGATGGGGTTGACGGTTTGCTGAGATTCAGAATTTGCTCGTCGTCATCCTCATCGGCGGATGAGACCTTCCGCGTACTGAAATCCAGGACCACTGGCAGGGGTGTTGCCGAGGGTGACACCTCGCCAGTACTCGCGGGTGACACAAGAATCCCTGGGGTCGCTGCAGGTGGCGAGCACGATGATGACACCAAGGGTGATACTGATCCTCGGGCTGAGAGTGGTGAGTGCCCCAGGAGGAACCTCTGGTGTGTTTGTTGAATGTAGGCTGCCATTACCGCAGCGGAGTGAGAGGGCAGCAAAGGATGACTACCAAGAGGTACAGGCACAATGCTGCTTGGACTAATTGGACTCGTGCTGCTGCGAGTTGCCTGAGGTGGGGGACTTCCGGCTGCTGGACCGGACGATTCCCGTGAATCCCGTGAAGGACAACGAGGACTCATTGGCTCCCTGTGAACAGCGTCAACAACACAATACGGTTAGCAATATTTTTTATCTTCAATGCAATCAATTTGTGGGGATGAAACTCATTGTGAATTAAATCCCCGAAATTTCTAAAACAATAATTGCCCTAATCGACCATTGCGCGATTGATTTTTTTCGATTGAATTGATATTCTCAGATGTACGAATAATATAATAATTGTCAATAGTCAAATAAATGACTATGTAATTAATAAAAAAAACCAAGGAAATAAAAGAAGGGGAAAAATAACAGGTACCTGTTAAGTCGACGAAAAGCGCAGTTGCCGCGATACGAATGGTAACACGTGAATATAGTTTGACGAAGCTGCACGCAGGTTCTAAACCTGTGAACGGCTCGCTCGTAACTGACTCCACTGACTGAATACGGAATGCGTGCAGTGAGATGAAAGGGGACCACCGGTACGCATGCAGGGGAAGTTTTTGGGGCTGAGGTGGAACGTAGTAGGGAAGCGGAACGTGTACTAGGATACTCAAACGAGGGTGGTGTGGGTAGTACGGTGGGGGAACGATGAAAGCGAGAGAGAGATATGAGAGTGAGAGAGAGAAAGAGAGAGAGGGATAGCCTGCCGACAGAGCGGGATTACGGGGAGAGTAGAATGAACACGCGCCTATCTCTATTAGCCGAATGACGCCGCGACAACCGCCTATGTGATATCGAGCTCGTTTATCCCCGTTTACACGACGAAAACTCACCGACGATTTGTTAGCGATCAAACAAAATTTGAGGACGAGTTAGACGCCCCGGGAAAGACATATACATCTTCAAAGCAACACCGGCGGCTTTAATTTACAACTGTTTCTGCTTTTATTTACCACCGTTATTTGAACACTGATACAACAGCTTAAGCTGGTTGAGAGAAAAAAAAAAGTGCAGAGGTGACAGAGGAGAAAAAATCAGGTGCTGATGTATGAACAATACCTGTCAGGTGGTCCTGTGTCTCGGAGGGCAGTGGGGTTTAACCTCATCGAGGCTGATGGCGGTGGTGTCGTCGGACTCTGTTCAGACTCTTCGTCATCAGTGCCATCGGCTTCGTCATCCTCCTTGGCCACTGGTGGACAACCCCTTTCACTTGGACTACTTGGCCCATCCTCATCTACACAGTCACCCTCCTCAGCCTGGAGCTCGGTCCCAGGGCCTGCACCTTCCACGCCGTCCTCCCCTGAAAGCACAATTAAACCATCCAGTCATCAATGAAATGAACTCTCCTGTATTCAAGATAATTGATAAAGCCTTTTTTGGCCGGTTTAAAATAAAAATCTCCGATGTTGGTGAGAATTGTCTCGGCAGCTAGCCTGAAAGACCGAAGGAAATTCAAACGATCGACGTAGGGCAACAGAAGGGTACGCATTTAGTGCATTCCCTCCACCCAACCCACCCCAGAATTGATATAAAGGTACTGATGGTGAGTGTAACAATGACGCTATCGCTTCATTTATCAGCCTTTCGAGGCACTGTCGACGTGATCTCCGCTGCCGGCCGACATCTCTAACCAGGTGGTTCGAGTCTACAGGGATGCATCAACTACCATAACCTGGGATGCCAGTAGCCTCCATTGTTGGGCATGGAGCTCTTCCGTCACGAAGGCATTATGAATTTTAATCAAATCGTTCTCCATTTCAAACCTTTCTCCATTCACAATTCTCCCTGGTCTACTTGTTGTCAAACATCTCGATGAAGACATCCGACATGCCGATGGTTTTTTTTTTCAACCTAACCTCATTTCATTCGACTCTTACTCTCCAACAGGTGCTTAATGTAAATAAGTACATGGTCGTTTATCGATAGGATAGGATAGTACATAGCAGCAAAGGATAGACAGGAGTTTGGTGAAGCATCAGGAGGAACAAGAAGAAAGACAAAGGAGCATAGCAAAACGAACTCAAGCCGGACACACCATCGACGTGATGAGCAAACCCCTTTTACCAATGGTACGCATAACCAAAAAATCCGCCATCTTGAATTGGAATATGTCCTTAACGTGGAGAATGAAGAAGGGAGTGTCGTTATTGCGCGGGTAACCTCCTAGCAGTGGTAAGCACCGGTGGACCCTACGAGAGAGGGAGGATGGTAGCAAATGCAAGTTGCAGTGAATGTATGTAAGGTCGGTGGATACCAGGGTGGGGACGGCCACAACGTATCCAGCCGTCCTCCTACCATGCCAACTGGCCAACCAAATGATCGTTTGTTCACGGGGTTCACCTTCGAAAGAAGGGGAATAGGAAAAGGAGATCGCACATTGATCCGTCGGAGCATCGGCAACTAATTACGCAGATTTATGTCCCCATTGTCCATTGTCTCCTGGAGACCAAGAGAGGTAAACCCAAGTGGATGAATGTGTGCGTTGGGGTATACCTTGGGCGATGCTTTCCTCTCGCTTAGTGAATGCAGGAGGGAAAGAATACGGTGAAGAAGGAAAAATAAGGGAAGGACAACGGACGATGTGCAGGACAAACCGAGGGATTGGCAAGGCCTGCAACAACGTAACAGAGGGGAAGCAGTAGAACTCGTGAAACCAGGGCGGACCACCAGCGGACAGCCCCGCCCGCTCCTGCTATCGTCTCCTCGACTCCTCTGTCCTTCTCCATCGTCATCGGTTTTTTTTATTTTTTATCCTCTACCTCCTTGTCCTTTTTTGACTGCAGAGGGCTTTCAGAAAGCGCGATGCCAAGGCACGGCGTTCGACACTCTCGAGTGACTGGCCTAGCGCACTCTCCCCCAAATCACTGGGTTGACGTCCACTGATTTAGGGCCAAACCCTACACTGTGTGAAAGATATCGGTGAACTTGTCTCTTTTCTTTGGGGTTTTGTTTTTACCGAGAAATGTCAGTTTCAATGCTGCCAGTTGGAGAAAGGGAATAGAAGTAAATTAACCTTGGATAATGGATCGATGGACGATACGTTTCAAGCGAAACTACTGTTTCCATCAACTCGTATCAGTCAATGTGTCTCGTGAAGGTGAAAATTAAGCGGAAGTAACCCAGATGTTTGGCACAACTTTCGATGATCAAATACGGTGAAGTATGGCTTCACTCACTCCATATGATCTTAATACAGATAAAAATGGGAAGCTGATGGGAAAAATAATGATATTCGCCTAGATTGACTGGACTACATAGGCATTTCATCATGATTTAGCACAAGCAGCCAAGGTCAACGAGAATTGTCACTGCTCTGGAGCATTGGAAAGTGGTTGAGAATGGGAGGGTATGGTGTACCTGGATATGGGATGCAAAATACTCGCACGACCAGAGGGTACTTCTCCTCTCGTTCTCCTATTGGCAGGCCGCTAACAAGGCGCGCATGGCGCTCGCTTTCACGGGTAGAAAAGGTATACAGCCCGATGAACAAGGAGCCCGTGGTGTATCCGACTGGAGGACCTGACACTCGAGAAGATCGCTGCTGCACGATATCCCCCTTGCTTCTGTCCTCGGGCTCACTCAGGAGTCCCTGCTTTAGTCCCAACGTAGAAGAACCCATACATTATTAGCTACGGATAACGTGGACTTAAACTTTGTTGCTGTTCTACCTTTTATATTGCTTTTTTATGAATGTATTTGTGCTGTTGTTTTTTTTTCGGACATTACTGGATGTTTCGTATATGTTTTCGAGTCCAAGCACCAGGCGCTGGTTGGGAGGGGGTCAGGTATACAACAAAAATTAGTCTTATCGATAAACGCTAGGCTGTTTGTATATATGTGTGTAATGATTCTGAATGTTCACGACAAACATGCGCGCACGATTCGCGCTCCTGAGTGGATATATGAAGATAAGTGATATCCCTTTACGAGGGTACATGGTTTATTTGTTGTGCTTCGGTGGACGTCTGGTTCAAAAGGGTGAATTTTTTCACCTCGTGGGCAGAAAGTTTTTGTAGTTTTCTGGGTGAAGTTTCAAGGAGAATGCGGTATGAGAATAATTTATTTGGAATGAGTAAATAATTTATTATTCAGTTGAAAATATAGATTCAATTGTATAAGAAATTGAATAAAAAATGCATAAGATCGGAATATTATTTGAAAATTGAGCGAATTATTAATTTCATTTATTCAGAATGCCATGAAGAACGAAATGCTTTCGCCGCGGGTGAGAATACCTTCCACCAAGTTGATTGAAAAAATAATGGGAATCAGAGTGAGTCTGAGATAACTGTAGATTAATATTTTTCATCGTAAAAGCAAGTAAATCCGTAATGTCTGAATCTTTCTCCCAGATATGTGCCAGAGTGGAAGGGCAAAAAGAATGAGATGAAATTCTGATGCAACGATTGTTGAAGGGGGTTACGGCGAAGTTTCTTGGACGTAGAGAAGGAGTATGACGGACAGGTTGGATGATGGTTTATATAGTGGAAAGAAGAAGAGATATGAAGGAGATGGACAGGCGGACCGTCAGACAGACAGGCCAACACACAGACATACTGCCGAGCAGAAGGACGAGAAAGACGGGAAGGCTTTTGCATTGTGATTCTCCCGTGGCCCGACGTCAAATGACTGACGGGTGAATCCGTTCGCCTACATATACGCATTCGTCTCCCTTCGGCCGACTGGAAACACGGAATATCTCGCGAAGGTTAAACACATTTACGATGTGTTCGATGGATGGTATACCCCTGTCGGTTTGTGTTTGAGTCATTTGAGATGGGATTGGAGGTCTCGTTATTGTTTGAACATTTTCTATTTGCACCCAGGTGAATGTGGTCTTCATTCGTAATTTTTTTTTTTCTTTGGCGAGGGGGGAGGGACAAGAGCAAAGTTTGGTGAGTGCATTTGTCAGAATCATTTTGTGGAGGAGTTTGAAGAAAAGACTGAGTACTAAAGGTAACATCTATACTCCCCGACTTCTCTTGCCTACCTGACTGATTGACCGATGGCCCGGCCGTTATCCCAAGTCAACACTCACTCCATCAAGCCTCGGCGAGTATCTTTTCTCTTTTATTTCTCGATTCGTCAGACATTCCCTTCAACAAGCTTTAACTATAATGCATCTACATTAGGTGTATATGGAGGATGAGGTGAAATTCAATTTGACGTATTCAAATTTATCATTGGTTATAACATACTTCTTTAGAAACATGCAGAATCTGCATCTGGAGAATGGCAAATTATGGGGGGAAGGTGGAGGAGGGAATTCACATCAAAGAGACACGATTCAACGATTGACTTTTCTCCCCGCATATACAAATGCAGACGCACTCCCTTGGACAAGATTCTCAATCGCGGACTGATCGACACGGGCTTTAAAGCCTCCAATCCGGCTGGGCCGATTGCTTTTCTTTCAACGAAAAGTCGCTGTGTGAAACAGGATTTCAAAGTGTCTCAATAGGATTTGTCGATTCGTCGCAAAAACAATCGGTGAAAATCTGCCTTCATCGAATTTTTTCTCCTCAAAAAAAAAAAAAGTAAAAATAAAGGAGAAAGTGGATGTGACAGTCCTGTATATCACGTAAAAATCAAAAAGTGTCATTTTTCGTAGTCGTAAATAACCGATGATGGATTGCCATCGCGCCATAAATCATAACAAGGACCATTTATTTCTAAATTGACCAGCGCTTTATTATTGGCCCCGATGTATAACGCACTCAGCGGGTACATTCTGGCGAAAAATGCTGGTTGCACATAGTGAAATGACGCAGCTGGCTTCGGTAAAGAATGAAAGACGCCGAGAGATCGGACTATAAGTTGAGGGTGGGAGGAGGGGGAGGATGACGAAGCGGCAGACGGACAGGAGTGACGGTGAGTGATGGACAGGAACTGAGTCGAGGTATTAGAGAGACAAAGAGCAATGGGGGAAAAAAGAGCAGGAAAGTGCAGTGTCAAGTATCCAATATCTTTTGAGTACAGAAGAGAGAGGCGAAAATTCGATTCCACAGCTTTATCCTGTCTCCAATGATTTCCATTTACTCTTCCGTTTGATAAAAATATTCACACGTTTTTGTGATAAAGGAGGAGAAAAAGAGGAAACGATAAAGAAAAAAAAAATAGATTGATGAAAGAGTCTCCACAGAAGTCGCGCATAACGATTAATCGTTCACCTTCGCATCACTGTTTACTGATCCAAAGCGACTCGAGACGTATTAAATACCGCGTGTACAAGGCCTGACCAATAATAAACGTGCAAAAGAGAAGCAAATCCGGTGACGGGATGATGGATGAAGTCCAACGTCCGTTCGTCGAAACTGTCCACGTTGGATCGGGTGGCTAAGGACGTACACAAGAGACTGATGATCGATGCATTGGGCTCCTTAGGTAGGCTAAATCTGCAAAACTCGTTTTCCAAACCTCCTCCATCATTGATAAGAGTTGTCTTACAAACGTCAACTCTACCCTGTCCACGGCATAAGTGTACTTCACGGAAGTCATGTCTTTTGACGACAAGCAACGACGTGAAATGCGATTAATGCTTGCACAACTCGTCGAAGGAGTTTGAGATGCTGCCAAGTGGAGTTATAAAGACAAAAGAATGAAAAAGCGAAATCGAATAATCCCACTGATGGCATTACTGCATCCAGTCACCAAACGTGTGTCTGTGTTTGTCTACCCGTGTGTGTCTCCGTTTTAGTCGATAGGAGTGATAGGTTGTTGGAATATATGACTATTGAGTTGAATCGTAGCAGGTGTCACGAATCGGAAGAAGAAGCCTTGGAAATACTCGTCCACGTAGCGAGCACAGGACATATAGGAATCGCAGAGTGGGAAAGAGAGAGAGAGAGAGAGAGAGAGAGAGAGAGAGAGAGAGAGAGAGAGAGAGAGAGAGAGTGAGTGAGTGAGTGAGATAAATGTGAGATGGAGGGAAAGGGTGAGGGAGGGAGGAATGAGAGTGAAGTGACAAGAGGGAACGCCTTCATCACGATGTCCGTCAACTCTGGCTCTCCTTCCTTTCTCGTTCTCTTCTCTCAACTGGCATACCCCGACACTTCGGGCTTCTCCTTGCACTTTCCGTCACGCTGTCTTTCTACGTGTCAGTCTTCTCCGACCGACTGCCGTACAGTCGGTCTCCGTGACAACAATAATTGTCAGCGAAGTAACGTCTCTTCACGTCCTGGGGACTTCGGGCTACGACGAACGACATCAGAGAGTAGATGGATAGAGGGAGGAGAGGAAGTGGATGATGCTGGGTTACAACGGTGAAGGACGGGGAAGATAATTCAGCGTGGGTGAGTTGGAAAATGGGTGGAATTAGGGGAGAATTATCCAAGAGTATCAAATGAAGATGCGCTAGTTGTTGTTGTTAAGGAAGAAATTTGAAGGGACCGATTGGACAATACAAGATGTACTCCATCACATCTGCCAATCCTTCGGTGGATTTCTAACCAGACACGTGTCATTCCAGTTGACATGAGTTCGCCATAAAATCGATATACATTCCTAAGATGCTGTCACTCTCGAGAGCATTGCACTGAGAATCGAGAAGGTGGAGTTTATTACGGAGGCCGGGAGAGAGATACCGGTTCCTCCTAACAGCTTTACCCACTATCGTATTTGAAAGAGTATCCAACGATGCCAAAAATAGAAAGCCAGGCTGAGAGGCAACCGAGGGCCGACGCACCGATCCGTTCTAATAAATATTGTGTCAACATAAATAAGCTAGTCTTGACGGAGGCCTCAGTGGAGAGGTTTTCAGAGAGGGTGAGAGGAGCCGGAAGCGTTGAGTAAAGCAAAGAGTACACGTCTACCGAGTGACGGACGCTTGATGTACAGAACGACAGGTGCATTCACTTTAGCTCGGGGCCTTTCAGTCAAAACCTATCGTCTACTTAATTCGAGGGCTATTCGTATGTGCCTTTTGTATACACTTGAGAATCATTACTTTCTCACACACGACGAGGTGATGTAGCTTATTGTCAGACAACTTGTCTCGGACAAGCCCATACGACCCACTGCGATTGAGTTATCCTCTCTCCCTGACATGAAAACTTTTGGCTCTGAATATAGGCACTGACGAAAATCGATTGCAATTTTCGCCAACTCCTGTCACCTACGTGTGCAATCAATCAATCAGTCAGACTCCAACAGACGTTGCAGTGAAATCACAGGGAACAGAAAGTTGGAATACTAAAACCGACGTAGGAGCAGATTTATGCGACACACATGCGGCAAACCGTATAACTCACTCGATCGCCCATAATATCCTCCCCTGGAGTCTCCCAATCTCCTTTTCTCTCGCACATCTCTTCTTCATACACGTTATTACCTTCAATCCCCTTAACCCCTCCTCACTCATCCTATCGTGATGCTGCAAGCACCTTCAGCCATCAGTGAGACGGACAAACCAACACAACTCTCCATACACAATATTTATTACGTATCGGGATTATATTCTTCCAGGGATTCTCATCTCTGTAATGAGAGAACGGATTTACCCTCCCGAGAATTGCAGATATTGCTCTTGATTCAAAGCCCGACAATATGTTCCCGCCAATATTTCATAAATAGTTTCACATATATTATATAAATTTCATATATAGTGAATCGAAAAAAAAAAAATTCCTTATAATGGCATTCCCCACTTGTTTTCACTCCCTCCTCTCCTGATGATGTTCATACGTGTGTACTTCTGTGTACCATCACACAAACAGTTAACAGTAACGGGTATAACACCCGCAGACTCGGTAGCCGTAGCATTATATATCGTGAGCAGAGAGGAGAAGTAATTTATAGTTGCAATAATTTATTGGGTACCATGGGGGTTTATACTTGCCTGACGCGTAGCCATCCGTCACCGTCAGTGACGTCACCTCCCTCCGCAGCATAATGACTACCTACGTCGCCAGACTGTATATTCCAGTGGATTCTACATCATCTACTGATATTCACAACTACAGCCCAGTTATTTCGAGAATAAAATTCGATAGAATCACGGCATTTGTTTTATCTGGGGTGATTATTGGGGTGTCATAATCCTCCTGAGTGACAGTTGATGAAGAACAGATTGCCGAGGGTCCAGATTGTATCGGAGTGATGATCAATGTTTCTGATTCTCTATTGCATCTTCTCCGAGGTGAATCATAATGGGGGAAGGGGGATCTGAAAGGGACAGGACGACTGGCAAAGGGAGATGTGCCGAGTGGGACAGCACCAAGGATCCGCGTGGAAATGACATTGACGGGTGTTTGTCACTGTCCTTGGCAAATAATATCCAACGCAGGCCTCCAAGGTATAACTGTAGTCATATCCACCCACTGGCTCACCCTGCATAAACCCTATCCCACTATCTCCTATTGCTACAATAAACACAAACTGTGAAAGCGTTGAGCGGACACGATATAATGCCGACCCACTCGTGTTTACGCGATGAGAGATGGTTGTCAGCTGTACTGCCTTCTGATCGTGGCACACTTGATGACATGACGCCTGCTCTAATTGTCATGATCTGTGTACAAAGATGATGAGTGCTAATGGTGGAGACATGGCGTTTTTACTGTGGCTCGGTGCTAGTCAAAGCATGAGGTTATTTAGTGCACCAGTGGTCAAGTCTAAATTGTCAATTTTTCAAATCTTGTTACAGATTGAAATATCTCGGTGACTCGAGATTTTAGAAGTGGATGTAATTTGGACTCGATTAATTTTAAATTATTTATTAATGAATTTCTCATTGAAATCAGCTAAACGATATTTTAACTGGCGGATAATGGATATGTCGTATAATTTTTATTGAATTTTTTTCTCTGTGCAAATGATGCCCGCAACTTGTTCCTCCCTCAACAACCACGTCGGCAAGTCCAAGTGGGGTTGAACGGGGGTTGATTTCGAGAGAGAGATAAGAGAGTCGGAGGAAGGAAAATGAGAGCTGTAGAGGGGAGAGTCTAAGGCGCGGATGTCTTGGCGACAGCCGTCAATCGATTGTCAACCGGGTCAGCCAGCCAACCTAACCTGGTTATAGCATTCTCCCTCCACCTCTTCTCCCCCTCGATGCCCCAACAGGATGCACGCAACCCCTCGACCAAAGTTTACTCTAGAGCTCGGAACTTTCTCATCTTGATCTCATCCGCGACCAAGCGACTCTGAAATTACCCAAAATGCAGGGGTCCAACCAATAATTATTGATCATCGTCAGCGGATAGCGACGAGAGAAGAATCGTAATCGTGTCCTAATGTATACCTGAACGAGAAACTCTAATTATTAAAACAACGGAGGGTTGATTCAATCTTGACCCTTTTTCGGCACATCGTTTGCTTCCTGGAATTTCGTCCTAAAGTCGTAAAATTCTCGGGTTTATCATTAGACTTCTTCCGCTCATCTCGTTTATAAATCTCCGTTCTTGTCTCGCCGCGATGTTTATAGTTTCAGGGAAATATTCAGGGGATAAATGAATGGAGTGGTAATGTCTGGGGGGATAAAAATTCGGAGGACAGCCATTCTGGGAATAGCTGACCTGCGATCAATGGAGTCTGCTGTGTTGCTTAGGTATTGAGACAGATTCGGAAGGTCATTGATGATTGATCTGACGTTCAATAGCATATGCATCGCCTGAAATGGCATCACAATCAATGATTTCGTTTTGGTGTTGGATGGTGAATGAAGAAATTGTGATCATTTGGTGATGGACAAGACGTTAATAAGTTCCGGATGCTGGCTGACGAGTTGTCTCCTGAAGTGACGCGGACCATATTCCCCACCTACACACAGTTCAAATCAAATAGGGGAGTCTGATCCTGCCGTTTCCCTCGAACGTCGACCCGATATCAAGGCTGTCATGCGACAGATCAATGCCGTGAAACGACGACGACGTCTGGGGCGTCCACCGAAGCGACGTCTCTTACTCGGACGGACGCGTGGACAACTAAACCATTTGGACGGTTTCGATTCGAGTGTCCCTCAATGTCACGAAATATTAATCAACGTCTTCAACAGTGGGCGGATGCCATAGATGAGTTTACGGTTCAAACGATTAACCTGAGAGGGGTGTGTTTAGAGATCGCCGATACAAATCGATCCAACAGATCAATCGTGATGGTAGAGATGAAATTAGCGGGGAAGGTTTTCACATCGATTAAATCTATCGCCAGTGTCTACTCTTACTCCAATCATCTCGAGCAAGATATTGGAGAGAGATTACGCATCACTCGCGCGTAGGACTCAATATTATTATTTTTTTAAATTGAGTCAGACTTGAAATATACTTGAATCAAGTCTTCTCGATTGAATCACATCAAGCTTTACTATTCTTCAGGGATACTCAATCCATAATTGTGGAGTCAATTGAATTCTACCCGTCTGAAGAGTCCGACTAGAATCGAGGATTATTCCTACTGCTGAAAATATAAGGCTATCCTCGAATCGACAACTTAGGTAATATCTGTTGTCCCATCTCCAGATTCATCCGGTAAACTGAATCCTCGGTAAGGACAGAGCGAGCCCTCATTGCATATTCAGTGAAAAGCGAGGATTTTGTCTTGAAACTGCCGTACTCTCCTCGTTTTCTCGCCGTCAGTCGAAAACCTCCACCTGTCCCACCGTTCACTCTTTCGGAGGATCCTTACAGCACATTCTGCTACTGGATATCGTTCTTTGGGCACTTTATTGGTTTCCACGTGGACTACCCCTTCACTCTCGTGAGAGAGCGCACGCAAATCCATTGCAAACGACTCGACGCCGAGTTATTTGTGCTGAGATGCTTGAGACCCCCTCGAGAATTCGTCCAGCACTTCATCCCTCTCTACCATCCTCTAGCCACAGTTCTTTTTTGTACTTACGAGAACCGTTTGAGCTGTCACGTTTCCCGCTGGTGGGATAGTAGTGGCAGGGTCACCCCCTGCTTTTTCCTCACAAGAGGCGAATGCTTGCATTCCACGCGTTTTTCAGATCACCCACTTGTCGGCCCCAGTGAAAATGATAGTGCCGAGGAAAAGACGAATCAAGGCATAGGAGATGTAAATTGTCGCAAGGAATACCGTATATATGCCAAATGTATAACAATTATATGCAATACCAAATTATGCTAAAGTTAAAAAATTTTAATCAATGAATTTTCAGCGATGCAGGCCCCAGTCACTTCAGTCACTTAAAAAATTCAATAAAACCCGGGATTTTTACAGTGAGCGTCCATTGACACTCGAATGCCTTCCTTAGATTCTAAATCTGATCATGAGATTGAGATATTAAATTTGATTGAGTTTCCATCAGCTCGATAATCTAAAAAAATAATAACCCCAATCTTCCCAATTTTCCCCGAGCCTGAAAATTCCCTCCAAAATTCACCCCAATCCTCTGATTCACCTCTAAAAAAAATCTCCCAATATATCACCGGTAAATTTTCATCCCTGAAAAAATTTTAGCTTCATTTCCTAAAAATTCCCATCCATTCGTTTCAACCCTGCATCCATCAATACTCTCGGTGATATTCGTACGATTTCTAAAATCAATAACCGACCTCAAAATACATTTCTCAGGTTCATTTATTTGACGATGGTTGAAGGAAATCGGCGCTCAACGTGAATTAGAAGGGGTCAAAACTATACGAAACAGGGTGGAGCAGCACTGGGAGCACCAAGAGAACGACCAGCGAGAGAGAAGGTGGAAAGGGGTGGAAGGGGGGTTGTTTCATCTGTCACCTGCAGACACCGCCTTCCTTTCCGTCATCGTCCCTCTCTCATTCGTCTGACCCGTGTGTTCTCTCCCCCTCTCTTCCACCCCCTCTCACCCCCTTCCTTTAGCCCCTTTAATAATAACAACAATGGGAGCTTGGACCAACGACGGACGCTGGGTTGCTTGGCGTCGCGGCATGTGCCAGGACGATGGGTGAGTGAAAAAGAGAGATGAGAGAGATGAGAGAGAGGAGTGAGAGGAGGAAAAGTGAGGGGGGGAATGAGAGGGAATGAGAGGGAATGAGAGGGAATGAGAGGGAATGAGAGGTTGGACGGAACGGGTCACAAGACGGCCGTGTCACGTCCGCTTGCAGCCTCAACCCATTCTCGACAGGTTTCACCCTCATTGTCTCTCTCACTCTCTCTCACTAGTGTTTGAGTACTGGAGCTCCTCGTTCTCCATCCACCAACTCGTACCTTTTACTACGTCTGTATGTCCGTCCGCCTTGTCTCTACCGCTGGACCCTTATTACACGTCGCACGGGTCAACTTCATCAGAACGATGTCGTGCTACACCTACAACGCCAGGCCAACATTAACATACCACTGGGTGGAGTCAGTGTATTTCTAGGGGTTTGTGTGGTAGTTTTGACGGGGGCTGGGTGCCAATGGCTTTCAATTAAAACTCGGTGAGGAAGGGTGGGGAGGGTAAATCTGGGATTGTTCGGGACTCGGGAGACATCGGTCTTACTCAGGTGGTTTTTTTTTTTATTATTATTATTTGAGGGTTGCCAGGGGAGAAAGATTTGAGATTCTAGAAATTGTCTATTCATGTTGACTTTGGAAAAAATCGTTGTCGAGCATGACAGATTTTAATTAGATAATGACGAAAGTGCTCTCCCGATTTTACCGACAAAAAATTTCTCCACTCGACCACCAAAACTCTTCACACGTGATAAGATTTAATTTCTGCCCCCATTTCCAAACTCATTTAGCCATTGTTTGATTGTTAAAAAGGGCAGTTTATTGTTCATATTCAAGCCCCCGTCGTTTTATATTAAATCGATTAAACTCATCAGCACGTGAATTGTACATGAAAGCAACACATGAAACAAAGTTCTGTACATTCCTCCCTCCACCTCCCAACAATCATGACGCCAACAGGATGGTTTGAATTATTTTTTCATGAGCCACTGTGATTTTAACGAGTCAACGCTATACGCCTCCAGGGTTAATACAACCTATTTGGTTTGTGTATGCACGGGAAACGAGGTAGCAGAGGGATGAGAAGGGGGTAAAATTCACCCCGCGTAATTTCATTTGATTTCATAACTTTACCGAGAGTCGGACAAACCAAAAGCCCCCTTTTTGCACCCTTTTAGTGATGATTTTACAAAGGGCAGGAGAATTGAACAGTTAGTGTTTGCATTTTCATGGAGTCTGCATTGCCCTCCGGGTCGATCGTTTTAACCCGCTCCCTCCCCCTCCATCTCATCCACCGCCCACCCCTCATCGCCCTCATTACCCTCTTTTATGCATATACACATTGCTCGTAATGATCAGTCATAACGAGTGTCCTCATCGTGTCAAATTATTCCTCGATAATGAACCGAGTTAAACTCTACACGCTTTCTATCAATTGAATGTTATGGACAGTGTATGATGGTATGAATATTCCCAGAGTGAATAACTTTTTGCATTATTATTTTTCCATGCGACTCACGGGCAATGCGTTTGCTTCTGCGATGATTCAATGCTTACCTGCAACAGACAAGGAGAGAAAATATTGAAATATCGGCTGAGTGATTTAGTGGGTGAAGGCTTTTTGGAAAATTTTTAATTAAATTTGTCATCCTGTAATTATAGCCTTGGGCTTTTAAATCTCAATCAAATAAAACCTGATAAAAATAAAATCCAACCTCAGACTCAAATCACGAATTGAATTCTTCACCTGCGATTCCACATCATCAATTCGTCCATTAATTGAATAATATATGATTCCGTAATCTGCATAATGCATGCACCGCAGGATATATGAAAGCATTGATAACACAAAAAAGAAGAGAAGATATGTTCCATGCATTTTCATCACTCTGATATCAAGTGGAAGCCCAAGTCAGAGTCGAGTCGAATCTTAATTAAACACAACACGAAAAATGAGGATTCAAAATGGCAAAATGTAAAAAGCATGAAAAAAATATTATTGATCAATGCAATAATGATTTTGCGCCGATAGTTACGAACGAAATGAAGAGACAGATAAAAGTGGCTAAATAAATCAGTGAAAATTACAGCTGGCTAATAGGTTGTACGCAGGTGCTTACGCGAGCCTTCGCCAGATTTACAAGATTCTCCCGGAAGCCGATTATAGCAGATTTCAAATAAGAAAATCGTGAGGGATTTGGGGGTGAGGGGGGAGGAGGGGGTCACAAGATGCGATCGTTTATTAATTCCTTATCGTTCGGGCGAACCCTTGTCGAATAAACAAGTGGATATGGTCGTGTGTAAATAAGCAAGTGAATCGGACGAGAGGTGAGAGAGGAGAGTATAACGTACACCGGAGGAGAGAGTGTGCGAGACTAACGAGGGGAGGCAACGGCCGAGTTCATTAGCAATAACCGGGCAAGGCTCTGAACGATAATTAACTTGGTCTCGGCCGCGGCCTCGGCTTTTGCCTTCTACATAACAACGGGTGAAGGGGGAGTGGTGGAATTCACGGGTGAAATGACGGAGCTCACAGTCACCCGTCATTTCTACGCGGAATTCCGTGGAGAAATATTTGTCTCCCTCGGAGATCCTCTTCACTTTTTTTTAAGATTTTTTTTCGAATTCGCAGTGGCCGAGAGAAATGTTCAATAAAAATTATGAAACTCACATGCATTCAAATTGTGGAATTTTTACTCCGATTTGTCGTCTTATTTACTATATTTCATGAATATTTTTATCGTTATTCAGGATGAAATGATCCACGGGATGGGAAACAATGATCCAACAATTTTTCCAGGAATTGAAAATTTTTATGGCAATTTTAATTTCCCCGATGTTTCTTCACGCAATTAACAAATGCAAACAGGTAACAATATTTACAAGGTTGTAACCATAATGCATCGTTTGTATAAACTTCAGCCCTCGGGCATTTACATATATATTTTGCACAGAGTTTGCGAATTTGTTTTATTCCCCATGTGTCTGCTAAAAGTGAAAATATTTGTCGGGCGATAATCAGGGAAATTCAAAGGATTTTTATCCACGAGTCAAAAATACGATATGAAAAAATAATTTCTGGCATTCATGTACCTTTTACAATCTAGTGGAAATTAATGGATTTATTTTCTCTTAGATTGCACGATGCCCGTTAATATAATAGAGTGCGTGTTTAGGTGAGGGGTAGATTATTGGCTGCATTATCGTTGGTTGTTGTAGTTTATTTATATTTTTACAGTCCTCTCCACTTCATTATTGTTTCACATATAGCTGGTGGGCCTGCATACTTGGGTTTTTTACCACCCAAAAGGTAATCCAATCGTGTTCGCTGATTGAATTATTAATTGGATGACGCGAATGGTCGGGGTCACACGCGTATATTTCTCCATCTCTCTCAACCAATTACCGACTCCTCTGGTCAAGCTGGGTCACGTCGCACTGTGTCCCACCGTTTCAGTTTTATTTCATTTTTCGGTTCATGTTTAAATAATAAAAATTGTTTCGATGAAATAAAAGTACTGATGCGTTATATTGACTCGCCCGCGTTGAGGTAATTTAGGATATTGAATTTAAAAATCGCGGGGGGATTTATTATGCGAGTGGGGGACACGATAAATTGTACGGGTGTGCCGTAAATAATCAAGCGAGGGGAGGGAAATTAAACGAATTTCCAAACCGATGAAATGGCGGGCCTTTTTTTTTTATCTTCGTCGGTCAATGATATTTGGACAATTGGACGCGGGGCGGGAAATAAATTTATTTATTTATTTGAAATGAGTAAGTGTATTTATTATCAGTGGATTAATTTGTCAAAGTACATTCCTAGAAATTTTCCAGTGGCTAAATAACTCAATGACTTCCCCGGAATTTTTCCGATAGGATTGGATGAAAATTTTTCTAGAGCGCATCAATTGAATGGTTTATGTGATGGACTAACCCCTTTTTTTTACTCATAAATGATTCAAAGGTTGATGTATAAAGATGAAATAATGAGTGTCGCTGAATGCAAATAAATATGGTCCATCGAGTTCACCTTGAATCTCGAGACATCTCCGATCGAGAAATATGATCGACGCAGTGACCAAACGAGTTAAGTGGACATATGTCGCGCACGTCTCGGTTTAACTAGTGACGCGCCTGAAAAATACTCACCAACAGAAAATGGGAAGACGAGACGATGTAGAAGTGAAATGAGAAGAAAGTGTACGAAGTGCATATGGTAGAGAATCGTTGTGGATGAGACAGAAATGAGGTACTGTATACGGTCCGAATAACTTGGAAAGTGTCAGAACGATAATCTGACGCTGGCAACATGATGGACAGGACAGACAGTTCACTCAACCTTCTCTCCTCCGGCCATCGCTGCATCTTCCACTCACTCCGGAAAACACGAAGAAAAAGAAATGGAGTGGTGGAGGGATCGGAGTAAAAAATTATGAGGATGAAAGGACAACTGGGAGGATGAGAGTGGATGCAATTACGCTGTTTTGCCAGGGGGGAGACAAGGATTTTGGATGAGGATTTTTTTTACTGCTAACTCGTGAAATATCCTCCACTGAAAAAATTATATATTTTTACCGAAATTCCCCTCAGTCTAATTTCGAGAAGACGAGACGAATACGGGTGGAAAATTACATTCGGAAATTTTTATTTTAAGAACTCGAAATTTTTTACCAGTTTTGGATAAGTCAACGTAAAATTTCTGCCGACTTCTTCATTGATGTGTTTTGATGAAATTTTAAATCAGAGCTCATTACAAAAAAAATTCAATTATACTGACTTTTTATAAATAAATGATAACTCGCTGGAATAATTTAATCTCGGATTAAATGAAAATCTCGATCACTGAGGATTTGGATGCAACAGATACTGAAAATTGCCAAAAAAAAATTACCATTGAAGGGAAATCATGGATTTTGTCCTGCGGGTTTCGATCTGACCTGTCGAATGCTATAAAAACGCCGGGACATGAAAGGAGGGATGAAAAAAATGGAAAAACTCTGGGATTCCGGAGAAAATAAAAACGATCAGTGCGAGCAATTCAATTTTCGGATCTCATCGGTGATTGAATAAATAAACTGATATACAGGAGAATGAATATCAACAAATTTACACTCCGAGCACTCAACTTTTTCCCAACTATTTTCATATTCACGGCAACAGGTTAGTTGCCACGTCACTACAAGAAAATGTGACACATTTTGGTCCGCGGAGGAATGAAAAGCCCGAGACAGCCTCAGACAACTAATATTTTCGTTCTTTTGTTGCGTTTCGTGGCAATTCGCCTGCTCTCCACGTTCGCAACAAATTTTCGGGCTAATTATTCTTTGGGAAGAAGAGAGACAGGGAGAAAGGAGGTAGATAGAGCTGTGACATCGGTGGATTAAAATGCCGCGAGTCGAGAATCGAGGAGAGTATTCCCACCGAAAAGGGACATGTCAACCCGCGGGGGCTTTGTACATAACAATACTTGGGTATTTCTTCTCCATTAAACAACAAAACATTTTGTTGCGTTTCGCACGTATTTTTTTTTTTTCGTGGCATTACGCCCATTACGGGCTGCTTCATTATGCCTAGTAATCCTAGGAATGTCATTTCAATGTTTCAAAAATATAAATGAAGAAGAGGTAAGCATAAATTCAGGATGGGGAGAAAAGTACAATAAAAATTACTGAAAAATTGGAGGACTTCAATCCAAGGTGACAGTGATTTCACCAATGAATAATCCATCGAAAAAATTCGCCGAGTAATTCCAGATAAAAATGTTTTTTTTTTCATAAATTATTCGGTAATTTTAACGCACAATATATAGCATGGATTACATAATGTATTTGTTCATGGAATTCACTCTCAAATGGGTAGAAATATTTGCAATCTTCAAATTTGTATTTCTCATCCGTAAACTTGATTATCAGCCAATTAAATGGGCATAATCCCGTCATTTTTTTCCCACAAATAACCCCAATAAAAAAATCCTTTAAACTTTATTGTTATTACCCCTGATATTTGAATGGAATTCACAAATACCACGTATTGGGTGTGTAGCCACATTTTGGCTCCCTCATTGAGCAAAGATTCGAGCATCCTGAATACATAAAAACCGCCTCATGGTATAAGGTGAAAGATGAAGGGACGAGTGTCGGTGGGCCATTTGGTTGCATTTTACGGCGGCATTAAGCTTCTCTTAAATGACGCACGTAAAGTGCTCTCTCTCCACTACTAACCTCACGGCGCCCACCAGTGGCCCAGGGCATTCTGCATTGCACAACTACCTTCTTTTCGATGGGACAACGTAAATCCAGGATCATATCAAAATTATGCAATAATCCATTTACTCCTGCGACAAATTCTCAATAGATAAGAGAATGAGATTCTCAAATGATAATTAAGTCTCAAACCGATAATTGTCAGACAAGAAAAGAATCGATTCAGCCCAACGAAAAAGGATTGACCATGAAAAAATGTGTATATATCAGTGCGGGGTCATGCGTATGACACGATTTAAAAAAAGAAGAATCCCGTAGAATCGTACGAAGGGGAAGAGCGCAAGGTGCCCCCAGGTAAAACTCACAACCACAAATAACTGAAAAAAAAAAATGAGTACAGACTGTAGTCGCATGTAGAGAAGGCGAATATTGGCGCACGTCTAAATGAATCTTTCCCCCCCATAACTGAATACTGTCCCTCTGGCGAATCTGCTGCTTTGATTTCAAAGAGGATCAGCTACCATAGGAATATTCATTTAAATATCTGTCAATACGAAAATCCGACGGGAGAGAAGAGAGAGAGAGTAGTCGTGCAAACGTCGACTGGCCGGAGGCGGACTTACGTTAAATTCTCTTCAATTGTATTTGTGTTATTTTACATGTATGTGTGGATGGGGTATGAGGGGGTGGTACGTATGTAGCGACACATTTCCACCCCCTCAGTAACTCGACAAACTCCTGTCTGATCTATCCTGCAGGTACCATGACCCCTCACTACCTTTTGTGCTCTCGAATAATCGGCGTCGTGTCCGGTGTTTCCTCCATCTTTTGTACGGTGATTCCTCTTTTTACCCTATCTTTCTTTTCTCTGTTCTATATACCGTTGTACCCAATAGTGAATTCGATGCCACACGCTATCTCGCGAGATTGGATGGACGGCGATGGGTGGAGGGAGATCATCAAACGATTCGTTTAATGAGAACAAATAGATGAAGAAATTGGAGACTTTATTGAATGCTTTATGGTGTGTCATTTATTCTTCGTTTATATTGATAGATCATTTATGTGAGTGGATATATTGCGCGTTGTATCATACACTCGGCTGAATTACGCCTCTCAACCCAATAAATTCTTTTATTCATTGTTTTATTTCTTTAAATATTTCTTTGAATTAATCCAACAACTTAGGTACAATTTATTTACAAAGTGATGCAATTATTTTTCAATTTCGTGGAGCGTAATTTTTTTTTGTTATTTAATTGATAGAATATTCAAATGAATTTTATTCAATTTATAAATAAATTACTTCGACATATTACATGCTGGGAGAAATACTAAACATTTCGTCATCTCCGCGTCAATTCCTCAGAAAAGATAACGAAATCGATGAAAAAAAAGGAGAAAGAGAAAAAAAACATCAACTAGCATACAGCACGCAATACATTCAACCCTCTGTACATATTTCCCCCGAACTGACGCCATATTCCTTTGGTGTCACATTGAAAACCGGGTTTCTGACGTGTCACTGATAAAACATCAGACTAGATATAGACGAGACATTTTCTGATGCTACGACTAGACGTACAGGCCATCTCGGGTAAAAAGGAATAACAGTTCCGGGGGGAGGAGAGTTGTTGTTTTGTTGTCATGTCGTGCAATAACAATTGACTAGAACTATTCTTCGTGCGATTCAGAGGTTTTGGGTTTTGGGTTCTTTGGGGTGATTCATTGAATTTTTTTTTCTTTTGGCAATATTTACCGGTAGCGTTATCGCCGCGTTGCTGCGGCCACCGGAAGGAGGGCCTTGGCTGTTGCTTGCTGCGCATATCTTCCGTCCGGCGCGGCGAGTTGGCCGCTTGCTTTTTGAACGATTGGAGACCACTACTTACCTGAAATTCACAAGAGAAATAAATCAGTAATACCGCTAAGCCACAATATCACCATCCATTCACTCATCAATTATAAATAAAAATTACTGCATTATATCTGCACTGCGTAGAAACGACAATGTACTATTTAGCGAGTCAGCTGGGAATTCGTATCCCAGGGTATCAATAAATATATTTTTCTTTCGTCATCATCGAAGATATTGAAAATAATGTTCTTTTCTATTTGTCTAGGGGTGGCACGTGTAAGAGGAAAGCACATCGCCAATGCCAGTGTACAGTCGTATATCTCCCAAGCCCTTATTCCCGCCCCTTCGGAAAACGGCCGCCTTTGTTTCAGATATTTATGAGCCGTTTTAATTCGCGCCCAACGTGAACCCCCCCTTTCTCCCCCGTTTGCACTACACTCTCGACACGAGAGAGACTATTCCAAAAGTAAAGCCCGTGGATGCAGAGAGAGGTGGAAAGCAAAAGGGGGAATAATGGGAATAAGGGCGCACCGATAAAACGATATACTACCCCCTCAACACCCTCCCCAGTCGTTCTTTTCCTTCTCACATACGTATTTTCGCGTACCAACACCATACCAGGGAGCGATCTTCCAAGCGCAAACAAACTCACATGAGCTCGTATATCTCCCTCTTCAATGGCCATGACGCATACCATCAGAAGGTGCTAGGGAGAGGCAACCCGCACTCAATTTTCATGACTTGAATCGTAATAACAGTATTGAAAAAAATTTTGCCGAACGAATTTCTCGGAATATTGTGCTGCATTCGATTTTTCACCCTTTAAAAAAATCGAGATGTAACGAAAAGTTTCAGCAGGTAGCGCAAAGCAATACATACAAGTATCATAAATATCTGACTCGCAAGTATATTCCGTAAGGTAAGGACTCACCTACCAAAAGGTAAAGTTATACTCGTGGTAGCTGTGGATGTATAAGTGAGTTGAGTGTGCGATGAGTCCCGGCTATCTGTCGCCTCGCCAATCCCCTGTGCCTTCTCCATACCTTCCCCTCGATCCCCGACCGCCCCCTACGGCTCACCACCCACCCACCCACCTCGTGAACGAGTGGAGTCACTGGGTGCACTCACCGTTCTTCTTTAACGTGTACATCCCGACGCCATCCCGAGTTTTAACAGTAACCGTACGTCACCCTGACGGCCTTCTGTCGGTCTTTTTACCCCCCTCCCCCCTCCTTTTCCCCTTGTACAAAGTATGTGTGTGTGTGTAACTATAGCCACCTATATCTTTGTCTCTTCGCCTAGAACACCCTCGCCACGCTCTCTCCTTAACAGCCTTCACTCTCTAAAAGCCCTGGGTGTGATCTATGGCGGGACGTTGCGTCACTCTGGGAACAGATGCAGAGATCGTATATTACCAGCGCCATATCTAGAGGAGAAAGAGGGGAAAAGGTATATATGACCCCTCGGGGGAGAGGGGGATAAAACAGGAAAGAAGGAGTGCAAGTGGAGAAGAGAGAGAGAGTGGAAAAGCGGAGTTTTGGTTGGTGACGTTCAGAAGAATGGCCAACGACACAAATCACTCTCTTGGTCTTTGTCATGGGTTGAGGATAAAGGCTGAGGGAGAAACCTAGCGGCTGGTTTTTCCGGATGCTCAAGTTTAGTTTGATTTTCTCCTTTTGACGAATTGTTGGGTTACAGTGGACATGATCAATTGGGGTTTTGTCGGTTTTTAGGAGTTAATCTCGTGGCGCGAAATATGCAACGGAAGGTGCGCAGTTCGTCATTGCGCTTGCTGGGTGTCCTTGAAATTGTATTTGATACAGGTATGGAGGGGTAGATACGGGAGGGTGGAGAAAAATAATTTTTTTTATTTTGAGAAAGGTGATAAGTTGGAATGATGCAGGAATGTAGGGACAGCGATATAGAAATAATTTGTGACACCGAGATACTGAAGCTGAGGTGGAGTTAGGCATTTATTTAAGTGGTCCATTCGTTTTGAAATCCGAGAAGGAACTGACTCAACGAGGCGCCAAGTGCCGTAGCATAAACTGACATTATACTAAGAAATATCTACATCCACATTCACAGCTTCCGTGTCCCAACTTGATATCAATTGAATTAATCAATTTTGCTCTGCTCTTATATTAGATTATTTCGATTCCTATTATATACAATGAGATGACCAATGAAAAATATGGCTCTAGAAAATTCCATATCTCAAGCTAACGATATTCACTTATATCCCTGAGAGTTCAGTAAAAGGATCGATTTATTTCGAGTGACACTGGGACAATTCTCTTGGCAAAACGAGTGTTGTTGCTCATCTGTCTGTAAGAAGCCGTGAAAATTTTCACTCTCGCTGAGAGAGTTTATAAAAGACAGGAAAGCAAACTTGCAAGTGTAATTTGTGCTTGTTGAAACATTAACCAGCTGTCTCTGTGAGTATAGGAGGAGTGGTGAAGGGGGAGGACGGGGGGTGAGAGCTGCGGAGGGGAGACGGAGGGGTGGCAGAAGACGACAGATATGAAAGAGAGCAGAGGGGGTT
>NW_011887825.1:349930-400576 GCF_000806365.1 Fopius arisanus
GGGGGAGGGTTGGAGAGGGCAAGAATGAGAAAGACTAGCCAGCGGAAACGGCAAAACGCGGTGCAACGTATAGCGCGTGAACCTTGCCTCTAGAGTAGACGCTTCCAGAATCCCATAAATCAGGTCAGGGTTGGCGACGGCGTTGTAGCCAACGGGTCGAGATGGAGAGGGAGATCAAACAGACGGTGGGGAAGAAAACACACGAGTGAGGTTGGCGGGTAAAGGTCGACGCACAACAATTCTGCAATTTCGTGACTGCGCATGAGTGCAGATACCTCGTGGTCGTAATTTCTCCGAGACATTTGAGTTTAAAGGCGCCGGGTATCAGCCTCTTCTGTTGAGTATCTAGTTCATTTCAAATGGAAAAGTGGAATTATAAATCATGGAGCGTCATTTGATCCACTCAATTGAATTATACCGGGTGGAAATTGGCATTAATTAATGACTCAATGTGAAAATTAGCAGGCAGTTTGTCTTCAGGGATCATTTCAATTATTTTATTGTAATTAAAAAAGGGTAAATGAGTTATCAGTATATGAGTTATTTATTGATTGTTTTGGGAATTATTTTGACAGCGGGTCCTGACATTTTTATTTTTTGAAAATTTGGTGGGAGTAATATATGATTGAAAAAAAATATATATATCAGTGAGCCTCACTAGAAATTGTGACTATTGACTGAAAACTACAGGGTATCACTTCAGTTTGCCCTGGAGGGATTTGTTCAAATATTTAGATAAATATTTGAAAAATACCAGGATCAATACGAAGACACGTAAAAAGTAATCGGAGGCTGGCAGACATCGGCGAAGGGGAATCTAGAGGGTTTGAGGAGACGCAGATGGAATCAGTGCAGTTTGGAATATTGGAAAATGCCGACGATACGAGGAAGACGAGGGACGTGGAATTCCCTCTGTGTATGTGGTTTTTCGAAGAGTAGGGACGCAAGAGGACACTATTTATGACGTGTACGTGGTGTCTCGGGGGAAAAAAAAAAGTGCCTCTCCTACCAAAGCCCGCACTACCCACAACCAAGCAGAACAGAAAGATATCACTCTTGAGATTGACAATATAATGCACACAAGAATATAACTCATGAGTTGAAATCGTGATGGGGAAAATTGCCATGAAGATGACGAGGAAAATGGAGTGGATGGAAAGACGATTGATTCATTGGACGCGCGTGCCCGACTTCAAATCACCCAGGAATAGATCTCGGAGACGAGGTGGAATTTCGAGGCCCACGACTAATCCATCGTGCGTCTTTATTGCTCTCTACTACATTTATAAAATGCAGGACTAAAAATGTGATTTCACATTTTCAGGTCCATGACACCTTAAAACTGTAATAAATCGCTTTTTGACGGGGTTTTTTTTTTCGGATTATTTCTGGGTAACATATGCCCCGGGTTTTCACCTAAGTGGAGTGCTTTTCTAAAGGACGACATTTTTATCATTCCAACAACTGCTTGTCAAAAATATTCGATCTGGGATGAACAAATCAGGGGCATTCGAGCTCAGTCTCATACACGTGCCATAAAACATGAACGCTCATAAGGATAACAAAGCTGGCAGGTGTGCAATCCCAGTGTAATTACATCCGAGCACGTATCTTACCCTCTGACGGTGTCGGGACCCCTCCCCAAGAGGGAAAACAACCGGGGAAACGTCGTGAGCGTTGGTTTATTTAGCCACTGGCCCCCAACGTCCGAGGGACAACCAGATAGGTCCATTCTGCAAGGTGTAGCATAGATAAGGCGCTCGTTGCGTTGAAACGTCCCCTGGCGCTCGTCCCCACCCTCTTCCCTCAACCGTACTACAACAACCCGGCTTTTTCCCACTCGCTAAAGTCATATCACATTTATAGGTCCTCCAGTCGTCGTTACACCGGACCTAGGATCATTCGCCCGGAGAGAGAAATTACGGTCCGATATACCGCGTAACCCCTTCCCATTCCGCAATGTTTCGAGTAATTGGGTAGTGAAATCACCCCGCAACATGCACACACTCCGAGAATCCCCCTACAATTCACTCTGAGAGCTAACGAAATTCGGGGCTACGGCTGCTATATACTCCTCAGAATGAGGCTCCCCCTCACCACCCCCTCATCCTCCAGCGGCCGCCCTCATTGCTCGAGATTTTCCGTCTGGTTTCCAGGGAACGAGCTACATCGCCGAAAGCTAAGGTACTAATTAAAGGAGCTTCTCTTCTTTCGTTGCTAGTTCCTTGGGATTGTTCTTTTCTTGAGAACGATCTTGGATTTTCTCTTGCTTTGTTACGTACACGGAGAGAATTGAATAGTCCAAATTGCCATAAAAGAAAGGAGCACAAATTTTTCAAAAATATTTTATGCAAACATCCAAGTGTTTTAGCCGTCGAAAAAATATTCGAAAAAATATTTAATATTTTCAATATTTTCTCCCGAGTAATTACAAGATCCATTCTGCCAACGAGACTAGACAAAGTAAATCGATAGACCCCGGTTAAAAAAAAAAGCATCGAAACCCGATGATTTCGTGAGAATTTCATCAATCAACATCCACAGTTTCAATATCACTCCCGATTGTCGATGAGATAGCAAAGTGGAACTAATCCCTAGCTACAGGTTTATACGAAAAAGGGTTATAACAACGCTGGCCAATAATAATCCCGTGTGCGGTGGTCGCTTCCCCTCCCCCTTTTTCCCCTTTTTCTTAATCTCGATCATGGACGTGATACAAAGCTAATGATCGTAGAGCGCTCAGACGTCGACGTTGAAACATCCTAATCATCGTAGATGGCTCCAGATAAACTCAACCAGTGAACGGAGAAATGCTGGATTATTACAGGGTAGGTATAGGTTATCTACGCGTGTCCCATTACAGGGATGATTATTCGAGGTTGGGCTTGGACGTTGTTAGAAAACTAGATGGAATGGGGAATTGAGGAAGGCTATCACATCAAGAGGAGGGCATCAGACGAATCGACCGAGAGGCTGGAGGCACCTGAAAGAGTAAAGAAGATCGTCGTGAAGGCGGATAACAAGTACGACAACGACAACCCAACACAAGGGGGTTGGAAATGGGTGGAAGGGGGTGGAGGAGAGGAAGAGTGAGTACAGTTAAGTAGATATAAAGGAGCGTTACTGGACGTGAGTTCAATACGCGCTCCTCGAGACTAGCTGTCACTAGCATTGCTCAGCCGTCGGTGCGCAATCCAAAACTGACCGCGACAGCTAACCCCCGCTTTTGCTTAGTCCCTATATCCCAATCCCCCTCACCTTCCTTGCCACCCCTGTCTCCCAGAATATACCCGCGGACCACAACAGCAGAAACTTATACTGCCAGTACGATTGATCCGTCTTGGCCACTCACCATATGCCAACAACCAAAAGGTACGCCCTTTTCTCGCATCTTTTTCTTCTTTCCTTTTATTCACATCATAGGACTAATTTTATCATCATAATTTTACTCTCAATCCTGTGGCAATGTTCATTGAATGAAAAAAATCGAAAGATCTTGTTCATCAAACGGTAAATTTTGTAGAAAAATAGGGAGAGGGCAGTGGATAACTTGAATCGATTTGGATCTGATGAATTGATGGCATTCTCAGTTACTGCGATTGATCTTCAAGTTTTCATAAGAGTTAGAAGATTGAAAGGTGCAATAGTGAGAATAAGGCTTGATTCTGAAGTCATGGTGTCCGTGAGGGGAAGATCGCGGTATCGAGACATCAGAGATGTTGCAAGTTGGTCGGGTATGTGTTGGTTGGTGGATGTGTTACTGACGGAAATCGATGCCTTCAAGCTGATACCCACCCAGTAACTGACCAATCGATCGAACAACAACGGTATATCCCAACGTGATGTCGTTAGCGTCATGTCACGGGATAAAACCGGAAGAAGAGAAGCCGAACAAGATGACTGGTTACAAGTTGAGGTTGTATCGACACGATTATCGCTTGGAAGGATATCCTTCACCAACAAAATAGGCTTTTATTATAGAAATGTCCGAAGGAACGGAGGCCAATAAGGCTGATGCTTATCGTTGAATCGGCCCCACCGACAATCATTTTCAACTTGATACTGAAAAATACTCTTGCTGAGTTTTTAACCGTGAGGGTAGCATAATGGAGAGATGCAACTGGCAACGTCATGCACAGATCATCAGCAGTGGGGAGGGCACCTCGTCAATTCCGGTAGGTATAACGAGAGAATACCAATCCCCAGATGATCTTGACTCTGAGATCTACAAAAGTCCTTGATCTACACTGAGCTCTTTCATTTTTCGCAATGAGGCGTGGATTTTTTATTTTTTATTTTTTTTTTTTTGCAAACTTCATGGAAAGGGTGAGAGTAATTCTCGTGGAAGTGAATTCTCCAATTCTCATTATTTAAAACGAAAAACGCACGGACCTCAGCAAACTGTAATGACAGTTATTACCGGATGGATGCTCAATGCACTTCTATACAGTTTCCGGTCACTCCTATGCACTTTTTCAAGGGAACGAAACAGCTCACCCGGTGATTGATGGAACGTCAGTCATGGCCCAGCCATCAATCTACTCTTGTGCTGCTGTAACAGCCGCCACCATACATTTATTATTTATTATTCCTGGGATAGCGCGACGGCGCCCATGGACTTCTTCTCATTTTGTCCAACGGATGAGACCCCCTCATCCACCCCCCTTTTTCTCTTTTCACCAAAAGAGCACTCATCGGCAAACCGAAAAGGTTCTGAGGGTGACGTAGCAATCGTGCATTGGTGTTGGTGCTATTGGTGAGCGTCACATTGGCCCCTATAACACATAACGCTGCCGCCAACTTTTCATCCTCCGGTGCTGCGTCACGAAACAAATACACATTCGGCCAATCATCCTTCGACAATGACGAGATATCTTGCCATGATGACTATACTCAAACGTCAATCACTCGTGGTGCCTTCGTAGTCGACGCCCTGGTCAATCATTAGTTGTGAAATTCTTCTCAATCATCGTGGACAATTAAAAAATGCAATTCACATTCCAGGGTGATTTATGTTCGCATCGATATTTGGTTCAGCTAATTTTTTACATTTTTTCCCTTTCTATCATATATCGTTAATTCATCTTCCAATGAATTAATTAATAAATAATTATCAAACAACAGTCGAGTGTTCATCAATGGAAAGGGCGCTGTCATTCAATGAATAATTAAATTCCCCCCAAATGTGTGGAGGAAAAACAATGGCGAATATCTCAATTTATTTAAAGACTTCAATGAAGGAGTAGAGAAAGTGAAAAAATAAAATGCAGTCGAGGAACAAGTGAACCCTCAGAGTGAGGGAATTGTATAGGTGGAAAAGTCGGCTCAGGAGTTTCGAATTTCACGTTTGCAAAGGGGCCACTCGAGAAGGCATTTGGCAACACGATATCTCAAGCCGGACATGCAAGACACTTGCACCTGAGCCTCTTAAACGTTATTTTTTATCACTGCCTTCTAACATTCTAACCACTGCGTAAACAACTACAGAAACACACGGAGAAACATGTCCGCAAGTAATACCACTCGAGCCTCAAAATTATCTGATTTATTTCAGCTCAATCACTGATGGTAAATGACACATGAAATTTCAAGTTAAAAATCTCGAAATTTTTCAACAACGACCAGTGAGTGTTTTTCATTGAAATTTAATTTTTTTAATTAATTTTTTTTTTATTCGGATGACTTCGCAATTGCAATTTCTAGAAATTTTTATTGCAATTTCTAGAAATTTTTGTTCATTCATTCATTTTAGTCATTTCGACCCCAAAATAATTTTTTCCCATCAAAATACTCAGTATAAAATTTTAATTGCAGCATAAGGTGATATTTTATGATAAATTTCTATCCTTGCAGTCATCAGGCTCCATCTGTCAGCTGCATAGATAATACAGATTGCATGACCTCAATCAATAAAATGTCTAATGAATTCCAAGGGTATTTGCGGGACTAATCGAAGAAAAAGAGATATAAAAAACAAATGCAACTGGTTCAAGCCGTTTCGAATGGCTCCCGGGAATAGGATATTTAAGATTGGAGTATGTATTTGAGGTAGGTCGGGGATGAGACCTCTATATATAGGTATATTAAAATGTACCAGGAAGGGGGGACAGGGGCAATACCTCGTGCTCCATTCATGCAGCCAACGGAACCCCACGCTCTCTCCTCTCCGTACTACTATGTATTATATAAGGCCTAGGTGGGGGAAGGCGTAAAACACCAATCTTTTTATAGAATTCCAATTTTCGAGGAATTTTCATTCCAAAATTACATATATATATGTATCAATAGAAAAAACCATATGGTAGAAAAAATTCTTTTTGCAAATTTGTAAAGGGTTCCGTAATTTTTTTCGCAATTTATCCAGTTATTAAATATTGACAAATTTTATAATAAATTTTACCTCCGCCTGCGAGAAAATGATTGAATTTAATTCGCGAATCGAGTGTATTTTATCAACGATGGTAAATCTCGAAAATCACATTTAACTTATTTATTCGCTTGGTTTTATCGAGCTGCGCTATCGATCGGGTTTGTGAGTCAATGGCCCCGTGTATATGTTTCACCGGTTCGGTGGCGATAAAGAGACTTAATGCACGAGCGAGCATCGACCTTGCAAGTTGCCCCGATAGGTATGTGTACACACAATTGCAATTGCGTGTGGATATGAGTTCCGTGTGGGTGATGGGGGGAAGGGGGCAGAGGAAAATAGTAGATGACGGAGTTCGTTTGATTTTTTTTTGGCAGAATTCTGTCTAAATCATCGACGATAATAACTACCGGGAATGGTGTATGGGGAATGCCTGTTGCGATCACGAATCGGGATAAATTATAAGGGTCATATCTAATCGCCAATACCGTACATGCACGGAAGTGCGTTAATTGGAAACGTATTTATGCGTTTGGCCAGTTGTTGGGGACTCGAGAGGGTATGGGTAAATGTGTGGGGGGTATTTGCACGTTTACCAAACACTATTTGTACGTTGACGCGATAACTTGGCAATTATGATGAATGGGCCTGTCCTCGCGAGTTAGATAATAGGACCCGCGCCTTTTGCCGACACAATGCGCATGGGCCGATTTCTGCAAAATTTCTATTCCACTTGGGTCCAAATAAATTGAAGGAAAAAAATTAATAATTCATGATACAAAAAATTTTTATCCAAAATGAATATTCCGTTTTTTTATTTTTATCCGGGTTCTCGAATTTTGAAAAAAAAATGGAGTGAAAAATGAATAACTTTAATTGAATCGGCGTGATTTTCAGTGAATCCATCAGAAATTCATTGACAATTACAATTTATCCCTGAGCCATTCACACCGAAATCACAGCGTTACACATTGAAGTGGAGCTCGCGGGAAAGACAAATAGACTCCCCTAAATTCTCATTTAACATTTAAACTAGAAATAAAACCAAACGCTTCCCCATTCACCGGGAGTTTTATTGTTCAGTCCATTAATGGGACGCGTTTCAGAAAGATGCGCGAGAGAGAGTCGTTTCGCAAGTTGATTGATCGGTTACTTGAATGTTTGCTCCGGTTTATTCGCCAGCCTCATCGCCGCTCAACTCGAATTGTCACGTCCATCGATTATTCCTCGACATTTGCCTGATTGATGGCCGAATGAATCGATCGATTGACGTTTTCTCTGGCGTTTCACCCATTATCTCCGATATACGTGGATACATATATATTTTCCAATATTCCGAGTGACGGATTACATTCCGCGTTGAATTAAAAAATAATAATAATTGGAATGAAATTATAACTTTAATAAACCAATCGGCTGAATAAAAATCCCGAGTATTCCCGACGCAGTATTAAAAATATCTTGAAATTCCAGCATAAAAAAATTTTTTATTGCATAAAAAAATTAATTGATTCGTCAATCAAGAATTGTATGGAAATTTTATATCACTTTGTCGTAGTCGAACATTTAAATTTTTTGTTTCCTTTTCGAGGGTAATTTTTCACGGGAGTAGAACAAATATAAAAAATGGAATTTCCCAGTTTATTTTGAATTAACCAATATATTCATCACTTGATGAAATTATATCACGCGATGCAGAAGCACATGTCAATCATCCTAACATTTATTCCCCCGTGAGTTCCAGAGACAGATGCACACACGAAGATTAAACGAACTCGAACATTTAATTTGACAGTTCAAAAAATATAAAATATTGATATTATTCATCGTTATATTTAGCTTTCCATCACACATTGCTGAAAAATATTGTCTATAGATACGAGTGCACGTGACACGTATACCAAAGTGTAAAACAATTCACACTCCACTCGTTCCCCAGATGAGAGAAAGACAGGCCATGAATTTGGCTTAAAGAATAAATGAGAGAGTGAAATCGTATGTGTCTCACGATGGATGGGTGATTTGTCGTGCAGACCGAGGCGTCCACTTACGTCTCATTTAAAAATAGAATTGAGTTTTGAGACCTTGTGAAATTCACACGATATTCAAGTGCCATCAAATGATGTGAATTAATATCTATAACTTTGAGTTATTTGTCTCAAGTTTGACGCTCGGTTCGAGAAACTTCTGCCGTCATCATCACTAGATATTTTCAAGAACCCAAAATCAATTCCCTGGCTCAACACAGGTAAATGCCATCAATTTTTTTAATTACTTTTCCTCTAATTAGCAAACCAGGACAAGTGCACTTGGCTTGGCCTCAATTATTGACGCACATCACCTGATAAAATAATAGGCGATATAATTTTTAAACACTGTATTATTAATTAACTGCAGAATTATTTCTCTTATGGAATATGTGTAACAAATAATAGGAGAGGCCGATTGCAGAAAAAATACACTAGATGTTTGTTGTCCGATGACTCAATAAATCAGCAGAACATTTTGACACTCTACTCCCAGCCACGCACGAATAATTAATCAACTAATTAATTCCATTTGAACGGAACGCTCAAGCTTCTATACGTGTAATCTCGTATTAGTAATGTCGTTTAACTCCACGGTGAGACGTTTTACTCGTTAGACTTCCCGCTGTGAAACACGGAGGCATATACCATATATATTCTCTCTCTCGGCCATAAGAGAGTGTCAGGTGTGCGTTACTGTAAGCAATGAGACGACATTAACTCCCGTTGTTATTTTTATCTTCATTAAGAATATTGTTCTATTCCCGATCCAGAAACAACTATTCATTCACAACCTGGAGCCCCATTCAACTTTCCAATAGTCGACCCCTGTGGCCCGAGAGATGTGCAAATTATTTTTTCACTCAATCCACTTCCCGAAAAACAATTGCTATTTTTTTTTATTAACTCAACGATTTTATTGTTGAGTAATAAAAATACTCATACTAATTAATCCATTTATCAAATGAATAATTTCTGTCTCGTCTCATTCTCGAAAACTATAAATGATTTTTTTCGCATGACAATTCAACGGAATTTGGAGAATTTAGTGCACATCCGCATCATTAATATTCAATGCACATTGAACGGAGGTGAAAAAAAATATGGAAGTTCAAGTTGCCTGGCAGTTGTGTATGAAGCAACTATCAGCTCTCCGAGACAGTCGAATTGTCATGGGCGATGATCGATGTGGCGCCTCGACGCGTCGAGGCCTCATCCAACACCACCCGGCCATCATTCGTTTGGAATAATAACGAGACTGAAAATTAATCAAGACGAGCGTACTCTTTTTATTTTCCCCCGTAAAGTATCATTAAAAGAAACAAAACCCGACGAAAAAATAAATAAATAAGTGTCCGCATGATGAGCAGCGGAAAGCAGATGGCAAAATTGCAACGAAATAATCCAATCAAAAGATTTTCTCCGACTTCATCCGATTTTCGTTAAAAAAATAATCAAGATGTCAATTAAAAATAAATATTGAATTAAAATCATAATGAATTAGAAGTCGTGTAAAAAAAAAAATTACTGCAATTACTATTAAATAACTGTAATTAACCGTGAAATCACAAAATTGGAGTGCAATTCAAATTAACGTTTTTGTTGAAGTTTATTGAGCAATTAAAAATCGTCAACAATATTTTACGGGGAAAAGATATAGAATTGAGCATTTGGCTGAAGGGATGGGAATGGGGGGAGAATATACCACTGGTCAGCCTGAGGGCTGCGTTATTTTAGTCAAGAGGGATTCTGGCAATGTTCGCACAATCATTAACCAGTGTATTATTACTCTGGGTTGGATATTAATTGATTTTGAAAATACAATTTTCCATTTGAACGATCAAAAAGCACGAATGTTGCCTGTTGTCCGGCGCTCTCTCTCTGTACCTCATACTCATCTCCCCTCGACCCACCCGGCCCTCCTTCCTCACTGTTTTTATCCCCTCATTCCTCCCACCCACCCTCTGGCAATGTCCCTATAATGCTCGAGGGGAGTGTACGAGGTGTATTTGACATTTCTATGACCTGCATCTCGTTTATTTTAATATGATATTATAATATTTTTGGGCCAGTGATCTATTTTTGAGCTCTCACATATTACCCATTTATGAACAATTCGAATTGATTATAATTTTAAAATGCTGCCATGTGTGTGGCAACCACTTGAAGTCAATTACAGTACTAGTGATTACTCGACTTGAATTCAGTGAGTAATTCACAACGCCACAATTTCAAGATCAGAATTGAATAATCCGAGATTAAAAATGGTGGGTCAAATGACATGTCCCAATGTGCTCATTAAAATCCATGGAACGAAAAACCATCAATTGTATGACATTCGATATTCCCTCGTCAACTCTTACCCGAACAATCCATAAATTCCTCAATGAAATAAACCAACCAATTTTATAACCCCAAGCCCGTATATTTCGCGGTGAAAAACCAGTTATACAGCAACACGGTTATATATAGATTATTTTTCGATATGAAAAAGAGGATAATAAAATAACGAAAAAACCCTCAGCCCATTGATAATTCAAAGCTAAACGATAACTTTTCCCATGCTCATCTGTCGTTGTATTTTCCCTCTACCCCACACCATCCCCTTTCACCCCCTTTCGCCCACTTCCACCCACACACTGGAATTCTCCAATGAGATGTATGGACAAATACAAGCGGGATTGGTCTATCGGTGCGTGAAATGGAAATCGAGCGAAATGAATTTGTATGCGAGGCTTTTGGTGGGATATATGTGAATGAAGCGCGCGGTAGGAGGGTGGGTGGTAGGGGGAGGAAGTGATCTAGAAGAGGGGAGTGCGGTGGCCGCGGGCCGCGCCAAATTAGCGCCACACGCCGGACCGATCTGCTAATATTTTTTTCATAAAGCTACCGCTCATGATTTCCACTCGCTTTTCCACATGTGTCCGACAATTCCTATCTCTCCTCGTTCACTCCCCGTCACGTATTTACAAATTTATTAAGGGAGTTGTAATTATTATCGAGGAGTAATCCCTTTGAGGGGAGAAAGGGATTTCAATCTATCGGAAATGAATTTTACATTTTTTCTCATTTTTTTGGATTTTTCAGGGTTTTCATTTGCTCTTTGAGTGTCGCAAACGGGTGAGGAAAATATATTTCAAAAATGCCATTTAATTATTTATACACATATAATTATAAAAATCATTGTTGAGCATCTCAAAATTAAATGAGGAATGGTGAATATGATTTGGAAAATGAGACAGGAGAACGGCACGTTTTTCAACGATTTCAGGCTTTTTTTGAATTTTAACGCAATTTTGTTCTGCATTTGAGTATTTTCTTTGCAATTGAGGTACAGTTGACTCGGCATATTCCACTCCACCGGTGATTGGAGTAGAAACAACAAAACAACACGAGTCAGCCTGAAGGCACAAATATCGATCTCATACATAATTAAATACCAGTACACTGGTAAAGCATCACAAAGAGAGCTTACTTCAGCTTTGATCTGCTGACAGACGGGGGCCGTCATCGACGACTTCAATAGATCCCCTTTACCTCCAACCCTGTTGTTGCTCGCTGAATCAGTTCGGAATATGTAACATGTTAAGGTATGGGGTACGCCACGCAATACTTCGACAAATGTGCAAACCCCATGGACCTTATTCCCTCTTCCGTTGCCTCACGTCAATATAATTAATATATTTATTTTTCATTTATTAAATCAAATGGCGAAATTTATGATGAACAAAATTTAATTCCATGGGAAAAAAAATAGAAGCTTCAACTTGGACTGGAAAATTATGACTGTGCATTCATAATTATTGTGAAGTTGAATAATTTATTTTAATTGGCCGTCACAATTCACGATAAATTGATGAAATAATCGGCCGGGTGGACTTTTACCGGGTGAAAAATAGCTTTCATTCGAATTGTCAGAGAACTAAATTGCAAACTCTCAATTTTTTTTTTTCCTCTGGCATGTACGTTTGAAACCCAGATGCAGTGAAAGCCGATGAATATCTTATCGCGATCTCCACTCAGACCTCGTATGAGAATAAAATTAATAAAAAAAAATCGCAGTCCCGAGGTGTTTATCATAAGACCAGAGACAGCTAGAGACAGGTGTAACCACGGGCAAATCACATAAACACGAGTTTCCTCACTTCAGCGAATCGTATTAGTTAGCATTCGAGCTGACTTTTCGCTGAAATAATTCCCTACCGATTGGTGATATATATGAAACCAGCTTAACTCGCCTACGTTCTAAACGATTTATCAATCACCCACTCGAACTACGTTATGGGAATTTTTTTTTTAAGGTACGTGAGAGACAAGTTGAAGTGTGTCTAATATTAAGTGATAGAGACGTGAATGGAACATTCAATAGCTGATGCTATTCGTGAGAGACCATCCAACTTATTTGGCTATCAACAATCAATTTCTTCAATTCAATAAATTTTCCATGGAAGCCTATACCCTAAACCTTTCTCAGTTCGTCCTATGACATTGTCAAATGAATTGAAAAATAGCGCTGGTTATCGATACGATACCGCGATTATCCTCTCGAGTCAAGTGGTGTATTGGTGTGAGAATTCCAAGTGATCGATTGCGGAACGCATGGCGCAGATCGCCGGTTGCATGACATTTGGATAACGCGGTATAAGCGCAGCCTTCCACATCAACATCCAACCGAGACTACACGTGCGTTACCAGGTGTGTGAAACTTTTACAAACTATTCACCCATAGGTGTGCGGGAGTTTGGTTAACATACAGTCACAGCGCGCAGGCCAACGGGCGCAACAGAGATGGATGTTGACGTACGTTCACACGTTACCCGGTTAGAATTCAATGCGAGAGGTACGTTTGTGTGTACAGAACACACCGAGTGCGATTAAGTGCATAAAAGCACTTTTTATCCGCACCAACACGCTCTCGCGGGAAAAAAAAAAGAGCGCGAGAGTGTGGGAGAGAGAGAAAAAGAACGTTTACCAACACATAATTGCCAACGAACGTGTCATCACATCCTTTATTCACTCGTTATAATTTTTTTTTTTTTTATCGTTATTTTTTCTTCCCCGCGAATAGATCGGCGAATGTTTTATGACGAGGGCAATCCGTCATGCGTCATGCGCCAGATAGTTTTGATTTCTTCTTAGTCAGAGGTAAATAAAAGTGTCATCACCTGGATGGGCGCGGGCTTTTTCAGCGAGGCTTTAAACTCTGTTTATGATTTCGTAGACTTTGGGTAAAAATATCAATGACACATCGCTGAATTAACGAACAATTTATGACGCGCAGAATGGAAATTGTGACAGGTGATTGGAATTATCTCGGCGATTCATTCAACTTTATCGCGAATATTGTTGTTCTTTTTTATCTCGCTCGGTTGGGTCAATATGAATGCACGAAACATTCAGCATTCTCCAGGAGTGAAAATCACGATTTTTTTCACTCTCTCAGTTGTTTAATTGGTGAATAATATCACGCGGAATATTTCTCGATAATGCACTCAACCCCGCAAATATTATCACTCCATTTTCCTCAATGTTTTCAAATAAAAACCACTCACTCAATTCATCCACCACCTGTACACACACCTTCACTATTGTTTATATAACCCGTACTAGACCGTGGCTATTCGATAAGATAATGACGAATGCGAAAAAAAAAAACACCTAAAATCCTCAACACCGGGGGATTGAAAATAATTCTGGAACTCACCGCAAGTAGTGGCTCCAGATGGATAAGATCCGTCACTCGTACCGGTGACAATTGCGATTCTGATTACTTCGTACCCATGCCAAACGATGAAATATGAGGTCTCTCCGTTTAAAAACCATATCTCACAACATCATCATCACGTGTTTAACTGCCCAGTGGCAGTACTCAATATTTCCAACTCGGTAAAATAAGAAACTATTCACAATCACCGGATGATTCACTCAGGTGCTCAGACGTATCGATAAATCCGCGTCATTACCAGCACATTTGTATTTTCCGTCGATAAACTTTCATTCACTGATTATTTCCGTGATTAACCCCCAATTAATCGGCACAGTTTTTCACGGGGTAATGAACACCTGCAGTTCACAGTTTGGGATAACTCGTTATGTAAACAGTGAATTGTTTTTGTTTTTTTTTTTTGGCTTTTGGAGTAAAAAAATTAGCGATGGCGCGAGGTTGGGACGAGGTTGGATACACCCTACCGGATCGGCAGCACGTGGCGCACTGACGGCTCCGCGTTCATCCCCACCACTCGGTGGTGATTCCCCGCTCACGGAAAATCCCCTCCCGCGGCCCTGACCTATCCCCACCCTGGGGAGGGGCACCGCGCATTCCTCCCTCTCCACCAACATCAATACACCATCGCCACAGTCCCATTCCACTCACGCCCCCATCCCACCTAGTACAATATATCTGCTCAGTTGTTTCTCTTTTTTCCTCGTTTTTCCACTCTTTTCCTCTCGAGATGCTCTGGAGCGATTTCTTACTCTCAGGGTACGGGGTCGGGGCGATTTTTCGGTTGGGGGAGATTTCGGACTGACCCCATGGTAATTGTCAACTCGTTGCTCGGAAATTGGTGGGCAGAAAAAATATCGCGAAAATCGACGCGGAGGGGACAGAAGGAGGAGTTGAAAGAATTTCTGAAAAAGCAAAAAACTGAGGAATTAATTGTTTAAGAAACGAATATTATGATATGGATTTTTTTTTTCAGAAAATTACCGGGGAAATGTGGATTATTTGGGGTTTGGAAGGTCAAAACGGAATTTTTTAGTCGAGATGCAATTAAAATTTTTTGATTTGTATAAATTTTCAATGATTAACATGCTCAATTTCTCGGAAAACCTCCCGTGCCAACCCCCATTTTTTTCCGCAGTCTACAAGAATCTCGCGGTTTTCCCGCGAAAAATATTTGCTCTCCCCCGCCGAATTCCCTTCACGCAATACCTCCTCCCCAAAAAATGCAAACATTAAATCTCGCCTAGAACCTTCCAAAGCCCTTCAAAAATTCCCTAATTAAGCACCACCATTGTCCCCCAAAAATCCCAATAATTCATTACCCCCCGAATGTGCTCATCAACCCCAATTGCAATGACTCATCCCCCCAAAAAAATCGTAACGTTTTTCATCGGTGCTCGGCCCCAAAAAATTATCGAAAAAAAAAAATCCCCAGCAAGACCTATTCACACAACTTTTACGAGCGCAATAATTTCTAGAGAAGAATGAGGGGATTCTCAGTGTATGTATAACGAATCGTTTTCCGCGTTTCTTCTGGAAAGCTGCGGAATGACAGTATACCGGGTACAAGTGGTGGTGGTGAAGGGATGTTAGAGGGGGATGGGCTTGGAAGTGAAGGCGAAGGACGATGGGTTAGGTTCCATGGATCAGGGAGCTCGATAGCGTGCCGAAGTCGAGGCGTACGGCAATAAATCCATTTTTCGGTGAAGGGTCGGCGGTGGGCAGAAGGGAGGGCCCAGGGAGTGAGAGAGTGAGAGCCGAGAAGGGTCTGATTAGCAGCCTGACTCGACCGTACAGGATGACAGCCCGGTGAGTTATAATATTGCCCATCCATCTATTTATCTACTCTCTATCGCGTCGTTTCCCGTCTCTACGATTCAGCCCTACCATTGCACCCTCATGTGTACCCCCTCCCCCTTCCCGAGACCCCCTCAACGCCCCTTATAGCCATACCTTTGAGTTTGAAATGTCGTACATCAACCAGAATGGGAGAAATAAATAAAATTAGGACGCGCATTGTAATAAAATTCCGGTGGGAAACAAAACACATTTTTTCCGGAGATAGATTTCACTATCTACATGATTCATCTGTGATACATAATAATATTTCTTGTCGAGGGAATTTTTTAAATTGGAAGACACTGGTGGCAATTTTTTTTTAATTCAATCAAAAAATATTTAGATCATCTTTTCTAACAGAATCGAATCTCTCCGCCTTTTGACATAAAAAAATTTGGAAATTATATTGCACCTAGACTTTAACTCGTCACGATTTAAAAAAAAAAAAAAATGATTTGCGAGTGATTTAAAAATTACCCACACTTAATCTATTCACTGAATTTATAGATTTGTAATTTATATGGGCTATTTATATTGAGATTGCTAGAGGCAAGGTTGAAACAAAAAGGTGGGGGGAAAAGGGGGGGGCAAACAATATAAATAAAATTGGACATGTTACATGGGGCGGGAGAGCTACCCATAAGAGAAAAGTGTGGATGAGAGAGGGAGAGAGATGAGAATAAATGAAGCTCATTCGATATTACATTGAGGTGACCCCTCGCAAATCTTTGGACTCTGAAAGCAAAACGCCCGGGACACCTCTCTATACATTTTCAACTGGAAAGATGCATCCCGAACTTTCGACGGGAACCAGTTCATATATCTCAAGTATGGTCGCCATAAATAAGCTAACCTGTCCGTTCGTTCTGTTCGCCGTCGGGCGATTCTCTTCTCCCCCATTCCCTCCCTCTTTTAACCCTCCATTCCACCTCGTTCTTCTCCACCTCCTCACCCCACCATCGTGAATTTCCCCGCTGGGGGCTTATAATAATATTCGATACGCGGCAATTGCCGTAGACACCCATTCCCGCGTGATTGACAATTCCTCGGAGATTCATCCAATTTTCCAAAACTCCACAACTGCTATTTTAATATCATGAATATATTGCGAAGACAAGGATGAAGAATATATTGATTGACAATCGAGTGACAAGATGGTGTAGAGGAATACTCTTCAGTATCCAATCTCTGCACCCAAATGTACAAAGTAGAAATAATACAGCGTAATGAGCTTACACCTTCATCCCACGCATTAACGATTAAACCAGTGCCTCCATACCTCGTTGTAATCCGGTTTCTAAGCGGCCTATGGTAGAGCATATCGATGACGGGGTGATATGCAAAGTTGTTGGATAAAATGACGATGAGGTAGAAAATCGCTGGCTTCCGTCTCGCATGCTAGAGTTGTCCGCAGTCATTTTAATCTGGTAACTGCTGCATCAAGTATTCATAAAACTGTACTAATGGTTCAATTTGTGACAGATTGTGCCGATACTCTGCTCAATCGAGCTGTGGAAAATATTCATAAAAAGCTTTTACGCTGGTGAATTATAATGTATTCCTCACGTGTAGCATATATTTTTCGGCTGTCTGATATTTTGAAGCGTTTTTTTTTTCCCGCATCCGGGGAGTTGCTCTCGGATTCCTGTCGGTCACCGCAGATTTACGACAGGACCTTTGAGAGAGATGGAGCTTATAGAAAACCAGGGTGGTTTTGTGCAACAATGAGGCAATGCCATTTGTCACAAGGGTGCCTTCCTACTCGTAATAACGTTTGGCTCTGTAACACAGTCGTGCTTACCAACAGACTCACGGTTTGACCTTTTGCCTCTCAACTCTTGTCGCCGCGTCCTTTTCGTGATCTCTAACCAATCTTTCGATGATTCCTATTTCATTCACTGTGAAGGCAAACAACCCTCGACTCCATTTTTAATTCTAAAAACTGTTATTGTACAAAACGTACAGTGGAATTGTTGACATTTTTTTTTCGACCATTTTAATGGGTCAATCGCGTTTGACCCACAATAGGTTTCTATCGACATGTAAAATCGGACAGATTGACCCAATGCCATAACATCCTGAAAATCACGCACTGGCTCCAGTGATTTTCAATTGCTAATGCCTCCCTAGATCCTCTCATCGCCTCCACTCTCGTGTCGCACAATACCGAGAGCTGTCCCCCGATATATTTATGCAATTGTCATACAAATTGCCCTGTTATTCCATCCGGACACCCTGCCCTCGAAGATATCCTCACGCATTTCCCCTGAAATTCCAGATTGGATTGGATTGGATTGAACATATTTTCGAAGGAATCGGACCTCGAAAAGAATTCGAAACAACGAATTCACATCGATTTAGCACGTTGAGACGATAACAGCTCGTACCCCTCGACACGCATGTGGTGTGTTTGGCGAGGCGTGGGCGACGAAGAAGTGCAAAAGATAGAACGTATACCCTTGGAGTTATGACGAGTCGACGGGCATAAAATTCTCAAAACCGATAAGATTACGGTTGGAGCACTTCTTCCACCGAGTCAGTCCCTATCATCGAATTTACGATTATCCCTTTTCACCGCTTCTTCCTTCAGACAAGAATGATAAATAATGATTGAGACATTTAAAGTATCTCGATCTTGGAATACGCTCATCGATACTCTCGATCAATATCATTACGATTTATATCGATTCTTTTGATACTTCCCGATGTGTTTCTATTCATAGGTCTCGGATGTGTTGATGCATTGTTTACGCCTTTTGTTTGTTGTGGGCTGAGAGTTGAGTCATCGTTAGGTTCTCAAAGAAGATATCGGAGGCTCTCTGATCCATATAATGCAACTTCAATACCGAATTCATTGACTCAGCATGACGGGGCTGTCTTCTCCGGCATCGATTTGAGTGACGAGAGAAGAATATAGTTTTTCGAGGGGCGAACTATTCATTATTGCCAAATGTCACCGAATAGTTGAGGGGACGTTGAAAAAAAAATTTTTTAACGCTAATTAATCGAGATATTTGCATTTTGATATGTGAGTCGGGACGATGAAGTGTGTTGAGCACAAAATGGTGGAAGGGGGTTGAGAGGAATCGGTTGGCGATCAACTGGCGGTTGTACGTCAATCTGATGGAAACAGAGGGAGCCCAAGTGCTGAGGAATCGAGGGGGGGCCCAAGATGGCCGCTCGACAGCGCACATACGGGGCCCCGGTTCGCCGGCATCACCGACATTTAGCATAAATCACTCCCGCTCCGGTCTCTTTGTCTCCATCTCTCGCTCTCGCACGCACTCCTGGGGCCCCGCCATCCTATGACCGCTGCAAATACAGTCTTTCTTCCTTGTATGCCTCCACCTTCTCTGATCCCCTACCACTCGAACCATCACCTTGGCACCCAGCAAAATTTTTTTCGAGCTTTTCGTAACGTTACCTCATTTTTAATTGTCATTGCTATCTCTATTCAACTTGGGAATGCTGTCCAGAACGAAAATCTGGGTAAGGATATTGAACCATCTAGTTGGATGGGTCCACTTCGGAATTGAGAGGAACATCCTGAAAGTGGAAAAAAAAAATCTCGTCCATGTGCGTGAAGGTCAAAGCTCTTCCAGGCTCCCAGTTTTTTTTTATCCCTCATTGACGATTTTTTTTCCAGAGAACGTCACCATCGATATTTATGGCGATCCCCAAGACCCGAGGGTTTTTTGAGGCGGTCACCACTAGATATATATACCTCGGTGCAACCAACGGGATACTTTTGGGACGGTAAGTCTGTCATCGTTTTCGTTGTTCTCATTTCTGAGTAGAGAACACAGTGGAAGTTGCATTTGTGATTGACACGCTCGGCCCATCGATTTTCCTCCCAAAGAAATTACCCACTCCCTGGAAATATATTGATAATTATTTTGGTGGCATGCGGTGTAAAAAATCCAAGGATTTCCATGGCCCGTCAAATGGTTTTTTTTTCACCTCTGGGACTTGCGACTTTCGAGACAAAAAATCATCACTCGTTCAAGTCCTTTGTATCCCAGGCGCAATGACTCACTGCGCAACTTCCGTTGCATTTGGCGTTGCACGAGATTCTCCGGAGATTAGCCCGCCAGAAAATTTCGATAACGATTGGCAAGATGTTTACACATAAAAAGGATTGGACTGAAGAGGCCGAGTCGAGCATCACCCACGCAAACTCGTAAAGTCATAAGTGATCTTCACTACCGGTTTTGCAGCTGCGCATTTCAAGAAAACTCGAGCCTCCAGCAATTATCCTATTCCCTCACAGTTCATTGGCCGTCAATCAACCGATAACTATCTCACTCTGCATATGAATATACTTTTCAATTCAGTCTATGAACCTCGATAATAGCTGATTAGTAATTATAATAATTACACTTGATGAATTTAACATATAATTCCACTCAGCAACACCAGAGAATAACGAGTGCGGGGGAGCTACATCGAGTCCTGGAGAAAGTGTCGTAAAACACTGGAGCTCAGCTGATAGGACCCCAATCATACATATATACCGAGATATATATATATATAAATATCGTAAAGCGTTTTACAACGCGAGTTAAATGACGCTGAAAGTGAGAGCGCTTCGTTTCGTGCCACTGGGGACTGGATAGTGTTCTTTTTTTTTTCTTTTTAACCACCAGGAAAATGTATAGGTCTGTGAGTGTCAGGTGAGTCGCGTGCAGTCAATCTGATATGACAAAAGTGAGTGTCACGATTGGCGCCTCGTTAATTACTATCTAAATAATGACTTTTTATAATCATCGGAGTGAGAAGAAAAAATCATTTCTCATGTTAAAGCAGCTCTACTCTTTAAAAAAAATGAAGAAATAAATACTACGTGGGAGTTCCGTAATTAGCGTGTGAAAAATATTCTTGAATAATTTAAAAATTTGAGGAATTGGTGTATGTGAAAATAAATTTCGGAGAGGTGAAATGGGAAGTTGATTTTGCGTGAAAACCGATGAAATTTTGATAATTCACTCTGTGTCTGGTGAGTTAATAAAATTGCGTGCACCTTGTAATCGCTCACGCACGTCCTTGACGCCATAAAATCTGGCGAGCCCTCCCCACACAAACGCATATCTCACTTACACCGATTTTACCTTCGGGGACCGCTGCAGGTTAGTCTGGTTATACGATATCATAAAAGAAATCACGTGAGAATTTGGTGTATATTTTCGTCCGGGGATATCTTGTACCAACACTGTGAGGGTAGAGGAGCGATCAGGTTTTTGAGGCGCAGCTGTCTCCTCGGTGGAGGCGAAACCACGTCACTCTGGCTTCACTCTCTCGGGCTTATTCGCCCGGTAACCCATGAATGCTTTTCATTATGTCTCTTATCTTAAGCCCCCATCTCCCTCGTAACCCTTTTTATTCGCTCTCTATCATCGGTTGAATTTCCTCGACGACGCACCTCTTCGCTTTCTCGCCAAGTCAATTTACGCAATACACCAATATTTACATTACAAGTGAGAAATTCAATTTGATGGATATCATTTGCGGGGCAAAATTCATGAAATCCAAATTCTCAAATTCAAAGTTATTGAAAATTCTGTAATTTTGAGAGAGAGGTGCACGTGAAGACGAGAATTCCGGTATTCATTTGCAATTCTAATTTGACGTGGGTATTCTCTGTCGAATTGAATTGAATTTTCTGTATAATCTGATGTTTGTATCTCAAATCAGGAGCTGTATTTGACCGACATTATTTGCTCCACTCAATTTAACCCACTGTCACCAGAATTTTAATGATCAAGTAGTGAGGGTCACCGTTGGTCTCGTAATTTCATGTGTTCTTCCACCAAGATCTCAACCAGATTTAATGAAGACGTGGTTGCATGATTTCCTCATCCTTTTCATCAAGTACCCAGCCATTCTCAATGTCAAATCATCACTTTGATTGGCATGACCGATGAGACAAAGTGATACAATAGCGTCACCGTTCTCCGGATTAAACACTCGATTATAGATCGATGTTTGTGCACACGCAGAGATGAGTGTAATAGGTGAGTATCGGTGTCGGTACACGGGCCCAAAATTGATAGCTCACGCCCGACGAAAGGGTAATTTCGTGGTCTACCCCTAGGTGTATCAACAGTGAAACGTAGCACGCCACCCTACCAAATGCTCCCTCTCACCCGTCGACAGGATGTGTACCAACCCGGCAGAGTGGAGGAGAAGGTTAATCGTGCTCAACTCTACCTCCAATACACATCCAACCAGCACAACATCCTAGTGGAATCGTGTTAGCGTGTTAATTCATACGGTAATTCCCTGGCATACGTGGTTAATCAAATCTCTCTTCTCTTGATGACCGGAAGAGTTTGTTTTTGACTTTCCGAGGAGAAATTTTCCAAATAATCCACGACAGAAATCTAGAAAAAATTTCTCCTGACCCTCAGGAATAAATTGATTAATAAATTATTACCAAAAAATCGGAGCCGAAAGTACGGAGCATCATGTGGAAATTGTGCGAAGGTTAATTTATGACGGTACCATGGTTTTTATTTCGTTGGTATAAATAATATTCTCCATAAATTAATGAAAGACAGACTGGCATTGACGAGGCAGGAAGAATTCATGAAAACGATTGAATCAAAGTGTTGATAAAGTTCGATTGAGCTATTTTTTTTTCCTTCTATCAACTCTCTCTCATTTTTCGCGTTTTTTGTTAGGATTCGGTCAGCCGCAGCGAGCAATTGACACTGATCCATCCGTCACAGGCAACATTGAACGGAATTACAGTCAATTCGATGTTGCCCTGCCACTCGAATTGGAATCGGCGTTTTGTGCGGTTGTGTTATATATCCCAGGAAAAGTGTAGGTGCACAAGGGAAAAGCGTAATACACACATTTTCCCCAGTTTCAAACCTTCTCCCCTTTCTCCCTTTTTGTATGTACACATACCATCGATTGTGAGGTCGTTTAAACGTATAGAGACTCATCTATCTCGAATAAATTGACGGTTCAATGCACGATGCGAATGTGCAATTTTTATGGACGAACAGTTCTCAAACTATTTTATGGTGATTTACCGGTGTGGATAAAAGCATAAAGTGCCTACATACCCCTCCACTCGCACTCTTCGATTGTGCGAATATTGATAAATACGTACTCAATTATCCGAGTAGATAATTTATTAATCGGACGAGAAATTTTTGGTAAAAATTACCGTTCCAGTAGGATAAATCCGTAGCTATCACGTATCCCTCTCGGAAAATTGATGTTGAACCATTCAATTTACAATAAACAAATTAATTTTACGGGAGTGAAAATTTAATGATCCCTGGATAATCTCGTGCTGCGAAAAAAAATTCAATGAAGGGTGCACAATCGAATAATCCACTCATATAACGATCTGGTGTTTTTTTTATATCCATTTAATTATATCCAATTGTGCTTAGAACAACACATGGCAGAATGAAAAAAAAAAAAAATAGCAACAGCGCCTCGATCGGTTGCTATCGTGTTCTCGGAGCGTTAGAAACCAGTGAATTCAAGTGGACGTGACTCTTCGTATAATATTACATGCTATTAGGAACGGAATAACTGCCGGATGAAACGCGACAGAGGACGATAAACGTGAGAGGCAGTTCTTCAAGATGCGTGCCACCCGGTCGTCACCATAGTGTGGCGGTCGGCTCTTTTACCCATTGAATAATAAGTCTCCGAACGTCCACGTTATTCTGAGAGTAAAAAAAAAATTGCCAGTGTGTACCTTGCCAGATGTCGATGGAAATACAACTCTATCAGCTCAATTAACCGCCCGACTGTAGAAGACTGCGGGACAAGTAAAATCACGACTTTTTTATACAAGTGCGGAAAAATATTTTTTTAACCCGTGGGAGATTTGCAGGACGAATCGATGGTGGGATATGATTTATTTATTATTTTCGACTTCTTGAAAATTGAACGGAAAAATTTGAAGGGACAATTTCATTTCACCCATTTGCTGTTGACCTCAACGCATCAAAGAAAAAGTCTTGAGAGGACAATGAGGTCCGGTGAAACCTCTAGCGGTACTTGAAACAGGTGCTGTACACAGTGGTACCTTTTATTCTCCAGTTTCATATTACCCTTTGGGTTAGCCCATCACAGGTGTAACCCTCCATACACCTGGGTCACCTTTGCCAACCTGTTCCTTTCGGTAGTCAAGGGCGACTGCCTTGAGACATTCCACACTATTTTCTTTTATATTTTTTTTTCAGATTTTTATATAAATCGAGTACATACCCCAGAAGGATATCTCAAAACGCCAGTAAATTAAAAAATAATTCTCGTAAATTAAACTCAATACAAATTGGAGGTGTCACTCAATTAGTAATTGTTTATGATATCATAACCGGAGAAATATTAATTGTATCGAAAAAATGATACAGCTCTTTTTTTTTATTGATGAATGGAATTAAATTCATGTGAAAATATTGTTTTTCCAATAATTTTCAATTTCGTTTATTCGTGAATAATATAGGGAGTTGATGAAATAAAATGATTATTATGATTTGATTGATGCCAAGTGGAATGATGAATTTTGGAATGCCGAAAAAATATTTGAGGCTTTTTAACACGTGATATGGAGTAACCTTCGAGTGTCGGTGTCGAAATGATGTTAATTCCCCTGAATGTTGATCAACGGTTACACAATATATTCCACTTCATTCATTAGTTTCCCTCTTCCCGATATAACTCTCCGATTAGATAAATTTTGCACATTTTAATAGCTACTGAGGGCTGCAGAATTCTCCAGAGACTTCACAACGGTATTATGAACGTATGAACGGTTATTAGCCCATTGTGTTTATCTTCTTTCTCAATTAGCAAATATCATTCTGTAATGAAACGTGACACGAAGCGTAAATAAACGGGGATACAGCCGCGGAAAAGAGGTATAAAGTGGCTGAAAAGTCATGTGTACGTGTTGTGAGGGGGTGGCAGGAGGCGGGATGGGGGAGGGAGATCGATTAAAAAGACATGAAGGAAGAAGGCAAAACGAGAAGGTGGAGAGAGATGGAATATGTACTAAGGGGTTGTGTGAAAGCGGAAAAAGGGGATGAGAAAAAAAAAAGAATAGGCGCTGAGAGATATATACGAAAAAGCTCGTTCAGCTCGAATTGGCTTTTCGAATGGGGCGGGATAATGCGACACGACGCGTTTCGTTATAATTATCTGTTTCGTCGTGTCGTTATCGTGTGGGAATGGATCGTAATTAGTGAGGGGGTGATACCTGTGGGATTTAACCCACACGGCTAGACTGATTGGGGTGAAAATTATGGGTGAAATCAATTTGACCCACATAGTTTTGGTTTCAATACGGTACAATGGTTTCTCCATGACCCAATTGACGGTTTGATTTTGTCAATTAGAGGAAATTATTGACTCCACATGCCATTCCTCTCGTAGATATCAATCAATCCAGTCTGATTATCAACCCAGCAATTAACTGAGATGAGAAAAATAGATAAGAGATAATAAATAATAGATCCTTGAATTTCCAATTAATGAAATTTCTAAATTAAATGGTTTGGCTGACCTTTTCAAGCCACTCGTCATAATTCACGGATAAAAGCATAATTTAATGATGAATTCGTGACGCCGTAAATTTCAGTGATTTCGGAAATGAAGAAATTCCATCGAATGTATCAGTAATAATCTAAATGTCTGTCAATCGAGGATGATGTAAAATTTCTTGCCACTCGAAACTCGGCAAAGAGGTCATAATTCAAACTTATTTATTCCACTCGACGAGAATATTCCGTGAAATCATTCGTGTCCCAACGACCTATCGAATGGACATAAAAATAATCGTCGGGCTTCTTGACTCACGACGAGACTATTTACGAGCTATAGATCACCGGGTGATGTTACCAATGGAGGTGAAGAAGGGAAATGGCCGATGTCGAGGGGGCTAAATCATTGGAGAGAGGGGAAAAAAGAAAGCATCGGTTGACGGTGGAACCGTCGAAATTCATCAGGAATGTCCGATAATCAACTGTAAATCATCCCCTCTCTTCGTGATGGTGGCTATAGAATGAGAAAGATGTCCACCTTGTCTCTCACTCACCTCAACCTGTACTCCGGATATACCTGCGCGTGGGTCAACCTTTATGGCGGGCATAACTCGCTTGATTTCTCTCGAGATTATCTCGTTATTTATTGGAACGGCGGATATACGCAGTATGTCTTGGACTTTTCGGACCCCAAAAATATCTCCTTCGTCTCCAACCAATGTCCCAGGAAAAATAAATAAATGTTGAATTGGACGTACTGTCCAAACTACATACAAAAAAAGCCGTTCTCAATCGAGTCAATAAATCGCTCTGCATCGACTAGGACGGAATCATCGGAGGAGTCGATTTATTTCAGGAGGGATCGAAAATTCAATATTTCATTGTTTTACTCTTCGAATAATCTGGAAAGCTATAGAAAAATTAATTTATCAGTTGAATTATTCCAACAAAATTCTATTTCAAACCAATAAATCATTGTAAAATGCCTGAAACGCCCCAGAACAGCCCCAAAGCTCCCGTCAAAAAATTTCACCATGCTCACCCCCGTGCCTCGTACCCCATACAAAAAACCTCCTGGCAAAATTAATTAAAAAAAAAAATTCCAGCTCCCCCAGAAGATGGCAGAAAGCCGGAGATATCTCGCGAGAAAGTATTCGCGAATGTCCTGCAGAAATATCCACCCGCGGATATTCTCCCCCGTCTCAACTTCCCCGACGAAACACGTAGCCGAGAGAATTGGGGGGGCGATGGGCCTCAGGGCGTTTTCACAGCACTGAAGATCGTTCCGAAAGAAAATTTCGACTATAAATAGCAGTGTATTTCTAAACGAGGTACAGAGAGCGCATTGGATCTAAATTATGAATTTCATCAGCGGCAGTCTGCCGTTTCATTTCACGTTTAGTTCCACCCTCCACCCGCTCGTTCACTCGGTACTCACCACTGTACCCACCCTACAAGTGTGCCACGATCTCTCATCCTCCTTTGCCCATACACGTGAACAAGAAAGAGCGGAAAATAAAAAGGGTGTGGGAGGGGGAATAGAGGGTGGGAATGAGGGGGTGGTAAGAGAGAGCCACCGCGAGATGAAAAGTTCTGGCGAAGACATAAAAATGCGGCGCTGCATTTCCCTTTTAAAATAAACGCGTCTTTTGCTCTTTTTTCAGTTTATTATTATCAAGTTGTGCACCCAGCAGCATTCCACCACCCCCGCGTGCTATCCAGTTTCTTTTACGTTGTCGTCCACTTCTCATCCCTCTTCCTTTTCTTCTCCATCCCCCGTCCACCCCCTTGCACCCCACCGTTTTTTTTTCCCCATCTTCCGGTACTTCTATTCACCGAATACCGCCACAAAGCCATCCCTTTGGAATCTCTTGTCTCATTGCCAGGGCTTCGGCTAGAACAACACCAGTGAATTCGTAAGTTTGAGGTTACGGATTTGGATTATGGGAATTAATCGAGGATTTTTAGTTCAGTTGTCTAGAGGCGAGTCGAAAAATTAGTTGTTCCGCATTTTTCTCCTGTCTTTCAAGGTGCTTTGATTTTTCACTGAATTTCGTTCCCCCGGAGGATTAAATTTACAAACTACTTCAATGATTTTTACGAGTTTTCATTGAATTGTTCTCTTTATATTTTTTTTTCTGCAATGATGCTATGATTTCAATGCCGACTGACACATCATAATGACCGATAAATTATCTTATGTACATGCATGCATAATTTTCAGAATATGATATGATTGTATTTATACACGAAAATATATTAATGTATGAGATCCCGTGTGACGAATCAGTCTCAATCACGTGAGGTTCGTAACTCTAAAACAGAGTTGGGCGAAAGACTTCCGTGATACCAATGACATACAGCCGAGAAATAATACCTGAACCAATTATTATTATTAGACCCATCGTAAAATAGTCCTGGGAAGGAGCAAGAGAACAGGGAATCGTTTATATTCATAAAGCAAAACTAGTCTCGCCATCACTGTGCAATGTTTCAGGGTATTATGAGCAACACATGTGACCCATTACCTAGGCGAATAATTGTCGTTAATAATATTAAGTATGCAGCTGGACAGCTTCAACAGGAATAACAATTCACTCGAGTTATGTCGAGTGCTTTCAGTTCGATTTATTGAGACTGATTAGGAATGCTGATTAACATTTTATGTGTAGAAAAAATAACAATCTGTATTGCCCCCGCTGTTGGCAAATTATGGATGAAAAATTCACGATTTATTTTATCTCTCGGTCATTTCAGGAATGTTTCTTTCTTTGGATAATTTTGAATCTGTATCAGCGAAGGATAAACTTAGAGATATCCGAAGCATATTATAAATACATTCATCCAATTTTATGGTTTCATTATAATTTCGACGATTATTGAAATTTTAAACCGAACATTTTCCAGAAATATTAATAGGAATGACAGATTTTCGATTAAATTATTCTCTGGAAATTGATAGAGATCGGAGACGTGCACCGATAAAATGTTCCATTATTAAATTTCTGTATTTTGTGCATTGTTCTTTGGTAATTGAAATTTTGAGGAATTGTTCCCCACGTTAAAATTTTCACTGACAATCTCAAATGTTAGAAAAATTGAAAAACATATTTAATTTCCGATACATAAAAAAATGATTTATTTATCGACCATAATTGACCGACAGATAACGGGGGAAAGCTCTGAAGGTGACGAGCAAAGGTGAAATCGAATTGTCCGGTAAAAAAGTCATCAAAGTACTTGGATACCCTTAACGAATGTGAAATGAATAAAAAAAGAGCCATTGAATCCGACAAACTCGCAAGCATCTCCGAATTCTATAAAGCCTTCAACTGCCATTAAAATTCATGCGAGGTAAGTACACCGATAGTGCCTCACACTTTTTCCAGCCAGTATATTCACGAGTATATAAATGCCCATGTACACTGTGATTTGGTTCTCCCTGAAACATCATTCGACACGTAAACAGAGAGTTGTGTAGAAAAGCTGACATGAAATGCATCCTCCGGTGTGCATACTTATGAGCCTCAAAGAGGGTTGGCTTGCACTATCAACTCCGGTGGTCTACACTTTTCTCCCACCCAGCGGAATACATTGATTATCACTTACCCTGACATACACTGTTTTTTTATCAATTTTTCGTGCCAAATTCCACGAATTTTTACGTGGAATTTTTACACTAGCTCGAAAAATTATCTCCACTGAAAACATTTTCACGAAATTTTATAGTCTTCAGATTATTTATATCTATTGTTTCCTATTGCTGTTTTATATGTTTTATTATTATTGTCTGGCAATTGCGAGAATAATGTCAGCGGGATTGTCAAAGATTAATGAGGTCAAGCTCAATTCAATTCGAAGCAAAAAGCGCTCACTTAATTTTAGTTATTTTAAAACTTCAAGAAACTTTAATTTTTCGGGGTAAGCAATATTAATTTTTCAATGAATACTCGAAGCAATTTCTATGGTAGTTATTTTCGCTCGCGAATTACAAAATTTCAAAGTAATTCTTATTGAATTTTTTTTTCTGTATAGAATTATTCATTTGCGTCGATCTTTACGGCGAAAAATGGGTAGAGAACTATATTGGTATTAGATTTCAGTTTCAGCTGTCAACTGTCAATAAAATTTAATTTTTTTTCTCCAACACTGTACGAATGAAATGAAATTCTCTCATTAAATTTAACTTGGCAAATTTCAATGACAGATCACCAGTGCATCATGGATAATACACAGGTAGAGATTTGACTGACATGGGTGAGAGGGAAGTTGGAGAAGTTTGCAAAGTGAGTGAGAGAGTTGGACGATGGGCGATGGGCGATGGGTTTGGGGGTACAGGAGGTACTATCTACACGGGAGTTGACACCTGACGGATGGCCCTGCGTCGCCAAAGCGGAATATTAATTTGGTAATTTATGGGGTACGATTAGACAGTGCTATCCGTTCTCGAGCTAATGCGCGAACCCGTTGGCAGCTCATCGTCGTGTCGACGAGAGAGGTCAGGACACCAATGTATCATCAAGGAGATGTCATAAAATACTTGCGCATTTCTTGATACCGTAAGTGCCATGAGATATTGCGCAAGGCATTTTTTTGTATTCCGAGAAATGGGAATTAATAGTGATGCAAAGGTATTGCGGGATTTACTGATTGTGGGAGTCGATGTGCCTTGTTAATAATAATTTATGGAATTTTCCAAGTGAATTTTCACTTTTCAAGTGGACCAAGTTTCCAACGAGGCTGAATTGTTGGTGAATTTCACCTTCAAAGGTGACGCTTGAGAAAGTCAGGTAAAAATATTACTCAATTTCTAATTTCTTGACATTTCTACAGAGACTGAAAGGGAGTTGTGAAATTTTCATCTTTCACTTTAAAAAAAAAAATGAAATTTATCGGATGGAAAAAAAATCAAGAATATATCTCGCGGGAATTTTGTTGTTTTCAATCATCTTTCAAGAAATAATAAATGAGTTTGATATTTTTTTTGTTTAATCGGTGGGACCTTGATATTCGTTGGAAGAGAAAAGTTGTAACTATCTCGGAGGGTTGGTGAATGATGATTAATCAGAGGATCGATGATATCCGGGGTGCAAAGCCGGGTAGTCTCTTGCGAATCGAGATGTACTCAGTGGCATAGTGTATACTGTTGCTCATAGTCTCTGGTATCCTGACGGATGACAGATGGGCCCACCGAGATGGACCAACACGTGCGTGAGTGGTTACGTCCAAGTATCAACGTAGGTGGATGAGGATGAATGGCTCTCGTCAAACGGTAGGGACCGCCCGCTGGTTTACGCCATAATGCTCTCTGCCACCGTCTACGTTGATGCTCTTCTCCACACGCCTCGGCAACAATCCACCACACCAAATGGTCCACCTTATTGATGACCTTGGCCACTTACGACCAACAACGGCCAAATAAAAAATCACCAAATTGAGGAAATCCACTGGTGCGAAATCGAATAATTATTGGAGGTACATAGTTTCATATTTCATTGAGGTACCTTATATAATTAAACAATTTAAAAAACATATCGAGTGAATGCACGTGCATTATAATCCGGTGGTTTTAAAAAAATAATACATTATGCCCCACCCCTGAAAAAAGCTCTCAATCCAAGAGTATTTTCGTCTCTGCAATGGATCCAGTGATGGATATACAGCTGTATTCAGGAATGCGTTGAAAAAAAAAAAATGCGTATTATTTTGAGAAATATAGAGATCTGGCAAATTAAAAATGGCATCACTATGAAATAACAGCGTCGATCTCTGGGTGGATTGGTCAAGCTCTGGTGTTATATCCAGTGGCATATATAGGGATATATAGGGATATGTTGGAATGTATGGGAGAATGAAAAGTGGCGATGTGAGGGAGAGAGAATGCGAATAAGAGTCAGAAAACCAGTCGAACCGTCTGGCCCGATGCGTCCAAATGTTATTGTTTATTGTGGGCCAAACCGGCAGCTTGATTTATCATCCCTTCCACCCACCACCACCTCTCCACGCCCATGCGTGAAATAGTAACATAATCCGTTTGATTTGTGGCCGATGCCCATTGTTCGTCCATGCACTTGACTAAAAATACCTATCCAGGCTTCAACCAATACTCGGCAAATGTTTATTCATCCTCCACTCTACTATTCTTCGCTCTTGTTGGGCCCCTTATCACTGCAATGCTCACTTATCGGTGGCTCACGTTTTGAATCAGGTAGAAAGGGAGTCAGGATAATTCTCGATATAATTTGCACAATAAAAATATAATGTAAAAAAATTTGAAGAAAAAAATATAGAAAACTCAGCCTTGAATTGACTTGTACGATAAAATGGCATTTTATCAATAGTGAATATAGCTCGCATCATGCTCTACCGCACCACTAATTATAGATTCTCTATTTATTTTATTTACCCACTCACTGGCGGTATCCGTCAGCAATGGAAATCATCTGAAATATTGTGTATGTGGGGTACGGTATGAGTGAGGAGAGACGGGGGTAATATAAGGTCGTGTTATGTGCGCACAGAACGCACCCGCCGTGGGCCACACCAGCTATAAATCAAAATTCCATTTCAACGTTCTAACGAAGGATCAAATAAAACACTTTAATTGACGTTTTTACGGCGGCCAGCAGCCGATCCCCGAACTCCTGCCTTTACTCAGGGGTTTGTCGGCCCTCTGTGAAAACCGCGCGAGACGAACCAATGGACAGTTACCTATAACTCCCATCAGTCCCGTCATTTCTACACAAATTAAAAACAAGTGGGTTATTCCCGTTATTCTCCCTCTACTTTACTTCTTTCACGGTTCTAAACTTTTTATTCAATTTATCCTCACGTTTTGATATCGCGTCTGCGGAGGTCATTCAGCAATTTTTATTTTTGGAAAATATTACAATCTCATGTAGGGACTCGGAATTTTTTTAAGAAGAATAGATTTTTTTGACGGTGACTTACGGATATTAATTTTGGCAAATGTTGTAAGGCCCCCCAAAAATAGATAATGAGGAAGACATTGGGTAGACGACGTCGCCAATCATCATGTCTCGACAGGCCCTCACTGATTATAGCGTCAAGAATTGTTAAGAGAGAATCCCCCCCTCTCCCACTATTGCTCACCAGGCAATTATCGGTAATTTCATGCTTTTTCGGAAAAGATACCGGCGTAAACATAGAGAGCCAGTTTAATATCGTTCCCCCGGTCGATCGATAATAACGGAAATATTGTCCCGGAGATGTTTCACCGAAGCTACTCCGGGTATTATAGTAATTTACGTTTTTTTGAGGAGTTCTTAACCCACATTACTAGCCCTTAAACCGAAATTCCCCGGATCCTCGCCCTCCAACCGAGTAATATTATCAAAAGTCTAATTTAATTTTTTAAATCGTCGAGAAATTTGATCGGTTTTCTCGGTCAGTGGGACGGCGAACGCCATCTCATGGTGGGCCTTAGAAGATTTCGTGGGGCCCGAAATATAATCGAAGGGTATGTTATCTACCAGGGGGACTGATTTAAAAAATACTTGCGCAAAATTCATGGCATTATGTCAGTATAATTTACACCTCAAGTTCTCATGAAATTGAGAAAAAAAAAATGGTGACTGAATTTAATGGAGTTTTCTGGCAGTTTCCGTCATTCTTACGAATTAAGTCGGATCGAAAGATTTTTGTAATTTATTATTTATCGCATTCCACCTATTATAGCGATAATAAAGATAAAATCTTCAGTCTGAGTTGGTTGTCAGTGGCGTTAAATTCTTTCGGATTTAAAAATAAAGGTGACATTATGCCCGGATCCATCAACCTGTCACCTGACTATGTACGTCAAATGTACTAGTACCTCTAATAATTCATAATAAATTAAATAAGTTATTCAATCGATCCCCGAAGAAACGTGTGCGACTGATTGACTAAAAATACACAATTGCAACAGCTCAGTCAAGCTTTATCTCCCAATTCCCTGTCACTCTGTCAAAAGTCCTCAGCAATCAAATAATAAGTTCATCAAAACCACTTCCATTATTACCATTCATAATTAATTATTTGAAGCAGGTGAAATATGATATGACACACTTAAATAATATAAATATTTCACCCCACGAATGCACTATTAAAAATTATTGTCCAAACTTTAGAATAATTGGGGATTAAAAATTTGAAATTCAGGGGAAAAATGAAATTGATTTTTTTTTTTTTTTGTAAGAGCTGGAAGGTGCAAGGGGAGAGTGAAATAAAATCAATTGCATGGAGATTTGCTGGGGGGTACGGTTGTGTAGATAGAAGGCAGGTTTTGATGCAGTACACGACGAGAACGATAGAACCGTTGAAAGACGTATGTATTATAGATGCCGGGAGACGCAGTCTACCGGACCTTTGTGAAAAATCGTGTTATAACCCTAATTTAATTTTATGGCCGGCATTACAGGAAGATTGTGTTGTATATATCGGAGGCTACGGCATAATGGTCGTATATTGCCCTGTGTATAATGATGAGAAGTGGTAGAGGAGGGGGAGGAGGGGGTCGACGGGTTTTGGAAGTGGGGACTAATAATCAGTTGTAACGTGAACCGTCGTAAACCACAAAACAACGAGGAATCGAGAGATGAGATGTGTGTTTGTATTTGACGAGGAGATGGGCAATCCGCAACTTTTTCTGATGGAATATTTTTAAAAATGAGAATTTCAATCGCCGTGAGAAGAGGGGGTATGGGAAGAGAGTGAATCAAAGTTTAGCGAAGAAAAGAGCCTCGGAGAGAATTGAAGAGGCCAGGAATCACGAAAGGGGTGTGAGTGGTATATACGGTGCACACCAGCTCAGCTCAGACCCGATGCTTATGTGGGTATATAAGGGGGTATCGGGATGCAAGGGGGCAGGGGGGGAGGAGAGGGTCGAGGGGGAGAGGGAGAAATACGGAGGTGGGTGGCAGCGATAACAGGGGCGGACGCGAAACGGAGGCGGAGTAGGCTGCAGACGCGGGGCGCGACATGCTTTATGACGTCTGTTCATCACATCGCCCCAACGTCATAAATTAGAAATCACCCCCTTGGATAGGCTCCCATCTATGATGGCGTCAGTATACCGAGGGATCGCCTCGACTTATCCGACACACGATGGTTATAGAGTACAGCTCTGGGTGAATGTTAGACGATATATCGGGGGCTATAATTTTTCCATTGAGTGGGGATGGAGGATAAATGGAAATTTCACTTTTTAATTATTTTTATTTTTTTTTTTCTTATCAACAAGTGCTATTTATTTCCCGTTGCGTGAGGAGTAAAAAAATTCGGAGAAATATTCCTGAATTTTCAATCGCAATGCTTCGAGTTCTTGCGTAAATATTAGCCTATAATAATCGACCTCACCCCAATGAGACAGGTTTTTCGTCCTGACATTACGTGACAACCGACTTGCACGGTGAGCCCCTGATTTTGATCATTTCCCGAAAGTTCGAGCTCGTCTGTCAATCATGACAATAAAAAAAACCACGATGTATCACGATTGATGATAAATTGAGGACGTCCATCAGTGCCAGGGCGTCATATCTGTTAAGAGACATACGACGACACCCCCTCCGTTCTCCCTCGACGATTGACGTAACGTAATGAGCTGATTGATTGGCATTGGGCCACAGAGCGTAATCGTTACACGGGCTCAGACACGTCCGGCCGTCGGCGTATCCGTCAGAGTGCCGAACCACCCACGTCACTCAACCCGTCATTCCGATAGCATTGGTCAACGTTTCTCTGTACTTTCCGGTGGGAAAACTCTCGCATGTCTGTGTGAGCGGTTTCACCTTAGCGAAATACTCTCTGTCGTTTTTTTTTTCAACCCTACCACCCGACGCTACCATCCCCTCGGGTCACCCCTTCTATTTCACCCCACCATCTTCACTGTCATGCGGATAAGAGTTCCTCTGTTTCGACAGGTTGACGAAACGTCGAGCGTTTCATTCCATCCGCCATCGAGAGCTGTCCCTCGCACTCGTCCGCGGCGCACGTCACTCACCTCCCTCGAGAAGAAGGGGTTAAGGGAGAAGAATACGGAAGACCAGAAGAAAGAGGATTGTTCCCCTAACTTCGGTGTATCACGTATTGATTGGGTCGGAGGTACATCAATGGGTCACTCTTACACTCATACTCATACCTAACTCCGGATGAATAATCCACCACAACTCGATGATTGTGTTATCATTGCTTATTGGATTGGATCGACGGAGAGATCGGATCAAGAATTAATTCACATGATGGAATATTTTCAATACTTTAGGAATTATTATTAAAATATCGATAGGACATTGGACCTTCCCAATTTGTTGCAAATTTTCAGGATACTATTGCCTGTCAATTTCAATCGTCACAGTATCTCCGGGTAAAACCCTCTTATCCCCTAATAATAAATCCCACAATGACATATTTCAAATTAACATCGAAAAAAAAAGTGAAACCCCCCACCAACAAATAATTCTCCACCCACCATACGACCGAGAAGCTGCCAGTGAACGGCCGACGGGTGGGGTGGAGGGTGGCGGGGTGAGAAGGAACTGTCCATCTCGCAGCACGTCACGCTAGAATAGAGTCGTGGAGGCGATTGCCACAAAAGCAAGAGAGAGAGAGAGAGAGAGAAAGTGCAGAGTCGCGGGGACGACCAGGCGAATGCGGCGAGCGAAAAAGGGGAGAAGCGAGAGGAGACCCAAGCGACCAAAGGAACGACCAAAGTATAGGGCCAAAGGAAGGGGAGGGTGTAGGGGGGGATAGAAAATAAGAGAAGGGGGGGTTGGGAGAGGGTAGCTGTCGCTCGCCCGGGCAGCAGACGTCTTCTGACCCGGCCGGTGGCTCAACTCGACTCAACTAGACTGTGCGCCTCGAGCGGTAGCTATACAGGAGAAAAGGAGGCGGAGGCGAGAGGGTGTGAGGGGCAAGAGGGGGAGGTGAGTACTGCGAGGGACACGAAAGGAGGGTGGGTGCATTGCTTTTCACGGGAGGCGCCACACTACTCGTGACCGAAGCACAGGGGGGCACTCAGGGTGGCGCTACGACTGGAAGGGGGGGCAGAAGGGGGCACGAGGGGGTGCTAAAGGGTGGCAAGCGTATCGATCCGGACGGAGCTTGGGCTGACGGCTGACGAGGCCGTCACGCGAGACGAGTCGAGACGAGACGGACGGAGAAGACCACCCCCCGTCACCCCTTCGACCACCCGCCGCCCACCCACCGGGTTATACTTACTCCCGCAGCTCTCCTTCTATCCCGTACTTTAAGGCTACATGGCTATAACGTCCAATGTATATACGGCGAAGGGGGGACAGGGAAAAATGGGGCTCCGTGTGGAGACGCCTATGTACCTATTTCGCCCCCAACCCTCCTCCTCCCCCCTTATCGTGTTTCATGTCTTTGGAGATGTTTATGTGCATTGTACCTGTGAGGGGGGAATCGTACGGTTAGGAAGGGCAATTTTTTGGGGTTCGGTGAGTAAAGTGCCGTTTTACGGACACCGTACAAAAAAAAAACATTTTTCGTCAGGCCTAGTTTTAAAAACAGCGATTACACACTTAAATTCCATTACACCACGAAAAACTGCACAGGATATGCAGTGAAAAAAAAAGGTTACACAGTTCTACCGAAATCCAATACTTCCCGTACTTATTCCACAGTCCCTAAAGTTCACGTCAACAATCCCACTCTCCCATGACCTTGAACTCCACTCCCCCAAACACCCCTTTACGTCCTAGTCCGACAACTCGGAATTTTCTCCTTCAAGTCATTTCCAATTTTCACTCCACTCCCATTAATTATTTCCTCATGAAAGTTGACATCGAACTCCACACATAATCAGAAAAAAACAAGCATAACGCCAAGATGTATTAGACTAGAGAGAATGTTTACAGAGACAGGGACCGGGATTACCGGTAGTGATGAAATAAACCGTTCTTTTTATTCGGTTTTTGTTGATTATGTCGGGTGAATCGAGGTGCTCCCAGTTTGGGTAAGTGAGTTTTGGGTTGGTGGGAGGATACGAGGTGGACAGAGGGGGGCGCGATGAGGGGTCGGAAAGAGACAGAAGAGGTGGCCACACGACGGGACTCCATCCCTCGGGCATTTGTGGGGTGAATGAGAGAAGCAGTGGAACAAAGACAGATTGTTAAAGCGTAGAGACGGCTGAAGGAGGATACTTGTGTTCGATTGCTTGTGGGTGTAGGCGTCCAGAGAGAGGACTCTTCTTTCCCAGAGTGTACGAGTGGAGGGATAATGGAATTTCCATCGTAATGGAGATCTCACAGTCTCGTGTTTTGTCCGTTTGGATGCTGGTCAGTGTCGTATACTCCATGTTTATGTTGGCAGAATGTGAGACGGGATTTTATCAAGAGGATGGATTGGTGAGGCGATCGGGGTGGCAGAGCTGGGGGAGGAGGGGGAGGAGGGGGAGGCAAAGGGGGGAGATGCCAATATAACTCGTCTGGCGCATAAGTAACATTCAACAGTGACGGCGCAACGTCGAATGTTATTTACTCGGACGCGCGGAGTGTCTCGCGGGCCTAGAAGTTTGCGTTCAATTGATTGACGAGTAGACGCCTCGGCCATCTCTTCACTCGATATGTCTGGAATGAAGGTTGCACGTCCATTCTCCGTGCAATTGGAGCGTATCCACTGAGAAATTCGATACGGAGGTGGGAGAGAGATGGGGTTTAACGTATTGGTTGGAATATCTAGCACCTTTGGAGATGCTGGGGCGACAGTGGTGGAAATTTTTTGCATTTTTTGGGGGGTGACTGGCGAATTCCCTGATCTCAATTTTAGAACGAAATTTCAGCGGTGTCTTGGAAATTTCGGATAATCCTTTTTCAATGGGTCGTTCGAGAAATTGTTTCCAACAATTCTGGGGCCATCAATAATTTCAAATTTTTCCGTTGAAATTTCCAGCGCAATTTTCAATGATTGCAGTTTAAGGTGAAAAGAATTTATCTTGAGTTTAATGCGATGAGTTGTGAAGATGTGCAATGGAATTTGCTTTTCAGATGGTCTCTGATAGACTGGAAACAGTGACCCTTCTTGGTTTCCTCACTTATTCAGCCCTCTTGCGAGGTAACAGTCAGTCTCTTTATCGTTGCAGCTTTTTCACTGGTTTTTTCGTCCCCACCCTGATGAAGCTTGCGAACGGCATTGAGTCTCTCTCCCGCAAAGTTTCTTCAACGATACTCCAGACTCATGTGCCTCTAGACATAAGGCATCGGGCATTCGTCATCCCGGCCATCTTTTTCTCAGGGCTAATTTATTAGCGCCGCGACGCTGCGCCTCGTTGAGACTCTAAGCTCCTCGAGGACGTCGGTCTCCCGCCGTGTGTAACCAGTATCGGGGGTATATGGCGTATTTCTGGTCAACATCTGACACACGGCTATCTTTTATTCCGAATAACACGTTGGACGGATCAAATTGTATTTTTTTCGGACTGCAGTTGTGGCATTTTTTTACTTTTTTCAAAAACCAAGGACAGCAACAGGATTTTTCTACAGGGATTTTCGGGTTTGAAAAGTATGAAATACCAATGTCCTGACGATAATTCTCGCTGATTGCAGAGCGAATGAAAAAAAATAATAATTTCCACGGTGTTTTTGACGATTTATCGTCGGCACTGCCACGAAGAAAAAAACAATTGTAATTTCCTACGACATTTTCCCAAGCGTTAGTTCCCTCTGAGTCTACCACCTTTTTTTTATTATCCAAACTGAAAAAAAGGGAGAAGACACGTTATTCAGACAAACGGAACGCGTTGATGTTTCCTCGGATGGTGTTAGGGGGATAGATTTATGGCCTCTGTCCTTGAAATTCCAGAAAAACATTTGAGGCATCTCAAAATCCCCAGGCCATTGTTGCAGGGTGAAAGTTTGCGCAATGGGTATCCGTAATATAATTCGGTGCCCTACGGTTTTCGGCTAGAGCCCAGAGGAAGCACCAAATCATGTCAAAAAATTTTCACGCATCCGTGATGTATTCAAAGCGATGGGGATTTCATTCATCTATGGTGATAATGCGAGAAGAGAAAGTTCCCGTCATTGACAGCACTTGCAATATTCAATATTCCCAATTCCTCGATCAATAACAATAACGCAATTTAAATTCTCAAATAATGAGTTTCAATTCCATTTTTTTTTCTCAAATTAATTGAATTCAGTATTTTTTTTCTCACGTGGAAAAATATTGCCAGAATATTTTGGGGTGAGAATCATAAAAAAAATATGACAAATATCATATTGTTGAGAAAAACATATTCAGCTCATTGCATCAATTGCTGTGATGAGTTGTCACTCAAGATGATGATAATCCAAATGTTCCGTATGAAATCCCTGACGCTCAGTCCTCTCGAATCAATGTAGTTTGTACTAACGAGTACTAGCTGCGTTGATACTAAATATAAAGCTTGATGCCCGGCGAGTCACCAAGTAACTTGGTCATTTGAATAAATGATGTGATTCTCTCAGCGTATCACTCATTTTCCGGGCATGAGCATCAGGCTAGTTTGCGCTATCCACCACTGAATTTTCCCGGATTTCGCGTGGGGATCGTTAAGGCATCGCGAGATACTCCTTTCATCCGTCCATCCAGAAATAAACGTCACTCTTTCATTCTCTCATCTTGGATTTCTCTCTCTTGGAGGCAAGTCACGAACTCCTCAGCTCTCGGCTCAATAAGAATCATTCGACTAAACATTTCAGTATTCCAATGCACTATTAGAAATTTTTAATGCTCAATGGGTTTTTTAATTATATCTCGACATTCCAATCCCATCTTTGCCTCTTTCCATAATTCAAATATTCTATCTAAATTTGTGTCTATCTTAATTTATAAACCAATTAAATTATTACACGAATTATGGGATGAGCATTAAAAAAAAATTGTAATGCTTCGAATAACACAAAATAAATAAATATTTGTAAAGCCCCTGGGGCAAAACGGGTTTGCCCCTTTTTCATATTTAGCATTGAATTTTTGGTCTTTACCACATGGATAAAAATATTGAGAAAATGTGTCTTGAGGCCATGCGAGATAAAAATAAAAGCATCGAACGTCCTCAGCCCTCTCATTCCCTCTCGTGTGAACTTGCGAGAGATTAATCGCCCGTGAGAATCAAAAGGGAATGCGTGCTCGTTGAAAATTTATCGCGACGCTATATATTTTCTTCGGTACGCCCACGTACCTCTTGATACGCACTGTCACAAGAAAAACGAAATCGTTTTGACTCTATTCAGCTTTTTATGGCATTTTGGAAATTATTCATATATTTGGTAAAAATGACGGAACAGCATTGGAGAGGATTACCAGAGTATTCGAAAAATTAACTGATTCGTCACGATTTATTTATCCGCGTTCTCAGTCATCAATGATCAGCTCTGGATATTGCTCTAATGAATAATCACGTCTATCTAACAATTTAATTCTGAATAATTAAGAATGAGGAAAAGATGATTCACGAGTTGCGACCTTGCTGGGAGAAACTTTTTCCCGATGAATGTAGAAATCATCTATCTACTCAAACCACGATTTCCATTATTCAAAATTTTTGTAATAAAGATGTAAATGTTTTTGACAGAGAGATTTATTTCACTTCAATCTAGGATAAATGAGTGAATATGTAAAATCTCTTAATCATTAAATCATCCGTGAACAGTTGGACGCTTGTGAAACTCACGTTGCGATTCGTCAATTTATTGAATTGAGAAATAAAATGGAAGAAAAAGAACTTGAAGTAACAATTCCGGCATGCACTTGTCAGAAATAATTTTTCCTCTCAGTGAACAAGCCAAAACCCCTGACAATTTTTCAACATCTGAAAAAATAATGATCCGTGATTTCATCGACAACAATGGCAACCCTCAACTTATCGTGGAGTAAAAAAAAAATGGCTACTCAATAAAGAAATCCCATTTGACCCTTATTATCCCCTCCATTGTTTCGCAGGCAGGCATCGCCATAATCAGAGTCTGGCCAGCTTATTCCATGGGACACCATCGAACAACTGAAACCACTATGGCACCCATACATCCCCCCACCCTATTTCGCAAGGGTACCAAACCAAAGAATTCCAACCGCGTTTCGGTTGAATCGGCTGTCAGGTGTGTTCGATTTATGTGCACGCCGATCCAACGAGTGATTCACTATATGAAAGGATCAAGAGTGAAACGATCGGTGGGAGGACAGGGAAAAGGAGGATGCTCGAAGGAGGAGGGACATTGAAGAATCGCGAGACTCGCCAGCAAAGTTACTCGCACCCAATTCAGCCCACGCTCAAAAAACTATTTTTTCGAAAAATTCAAGTTAAGTCAACTTCTGTATTTTTTTTTTTTATAAAAAAGTTCCAGTTTTGGAAGTTCAAGTATTTTTTTTTCATCACTATAAATTGTCTCCATTGCTATTGATTAAATTAATCCATCAAAAAAAAAATTATCCAAAAATCAAATAAAAAAACTGGAAAATGGTAATGATCCCCGCAATAAAATAATTCCTCAAAATAATTCCAAAGAAATGTAGCATGATAGTGATTCCAATTTTTTAAAATCATCGATTGATTATTATAATTATAATGTGAATGTAATTGCCCTATGGGTCACTGAATTAATTAGCATCCTCATTGAACGCATATTATTGGCGAGTGTTTGCAACACAGCGAAAAAGTTGTGATATTTATCACCACTGACATTGATTTGGATTTTTATCATACGGTAAAATGAGTTGGAGGAATGATTGAGATTAATTGCGTGTTCTAATAGAAGGGGAATCATTGTGGAGTCATTTTTCGTTGTGGGTATAGAATGCCTCGCGATTTCAACAAACTCCACTTGAGAAACTCTTCCGCTGGGAGATTTATGCCCTCAAGCCCCGAGTGCATACGCCAACTGGTTTATCGGTTAGTGTGGATGGAGTGCATAGATCTAACGTTTTTATGCACAAATGAAGAATAATACATTCTTTTGACTCTCGATGACAACTCAAGAGATTTTTTAACAGTTCCGTTCAAAAACCTGATACACTGAGAGCAAAAAAAATACTTCTGCCAGAAGTAGCAACTCCACAGAGGGACAAAAATTCAATGAGAATTACCGGAAAAAAAATCTATCGTATACCGGAACAATTATATGATGGATAATATTACTGAATACTATTCAATTTTTTGAAGTTTTTCAAAACGAAGTTTTTCTTCGTTTAGAGCGATAAGGCGAGTCTTTCTGATTATCATATTATTATAACAGCAGAAATTGGTCAGTGAAAATTGGCGGTTCCAGGACAAAAAAGTCATAAAATTTACCCTGACATTATAGTTAAAAATGATGAGTTTAATGATGAGCTTAACAAAAAATAATATTGCAACTTTTTACCAAACTCGTTCTGTTTTTTACTACAACGTCAGAGTAAAATGCGCTACATGATTATTAAATGCCGGTTTACACGGATAAAAATTTTCTTAAAAAATTACCCTAATGAGTAGTAATTCACTTGAAAAAATTTTATCAAAAGGGTCTTCAGCAAAAATGAGGGCGTTTGAAAAAAATAATAACAGAACACCCAGTAAAAATTCGCCGTCAGTTTCGCATGATTTTTTCATTTCGCTCGGATATTATGACGAATATGTAATTTTTATTGAATATTTCTGCCGGTGTATAAATTTATCAGCTGTACACATGGGTTGTCCGTAGAAACGAGATTGTTTGCGCCTCATGGTCTCCCACGTGGACAGAGAACGGCGTGGCGCGCGCCAACACTCATCCCGTACCTCCCATCCCCAACCCCATTCCTCCCTCAGAACCTCCCCAAAAAATCCCCTCGCCTCTTCAAAAGATTTAAAAAAACTTACATTTCATGCGTTGCGGCGCGTGCTGTTTCCTTCGAGGCATCTGTCTCCCTCGATTTCCCTCACCAATCACCCCGGCAAAGTCCTCAGCCAACCCGTTGCTCCGAACCACAAAAATCCGTCACTCTCAGCGTCATATGACCACTAAATCACCTCCCCCCACTCACAACCTCTCCCATAAACCACAAAATAAACTGTTTAATCACTCACTATCACTCAACTGGTGCGCCGAAAATAAAAATCCGTACAATTCATTAAATCCAAAAAAAAAACCAAACGACAGCACTGACACTCGAATTATTGGAGAGAAGCAGTAATGGATATAAAATTTTCTACATTATCTATGTCCCTCTACTGTCAATCACTGTCCAGCCACTCGTGCCCGAATATTCCACAATTGATTTATCACTTATCCCCGGCATTCGTCAGCAAAATCCATTATCCAATCCCCAAAAATCAACGACAATTCCCTAGTCCATGGCAGGCCAACAACTGAGCGGCAAAAAACCCTAGAAAGTCAAATAAACCCGTGGGCGTGTTAATTTTTATCGAGAGGTGGGGCGAGGGTTTGACGGGGAGGTTTTCAGTGGAGCGTCGGGCGAGGTTATGAAACGGCGACGAAAAAAAATAACAAATTCACCACTTTTCCCCCCAAAAATTATGTCACCAATTCTCTAACACTCGTTTACCACAAATCCACGTCACTATAAGCGCACGACAATTGTTTTGGGGTCAGTGGTATTTATTATTGCTCAAGCACTCAACAAAATCACCAACATGATAAGCTTTTGAAATCGTGCGGGCGGCGGTCCAGCGCTGACTGACTGCGGACTGGCGTCGCGGTGAAACGCCGCGTGGTGGGGGAGGTCCTCGCTCCCTCGGTCCTCCTCCCTCCCACCTTCCCCCTTAACCCCCCTCCTCGCCTCGCGGTCAACTCTTATTTATTCGGGGGAAACAATTTTCATACAATTCCTCGCAACTCCTTTTTCCGTCCAACCAACGTCTCCACTCCCATCAACAATAAACTATTACGATTTTCCCGGTGTTCATTATACAAGTCGTTCGTAAAAAACATCAACGTGATTTCAAAAAATTCACGAGAAATTCACGGGAAATTCACGCCAAGTGAATAATGAGATCATGTGAATATGAGGGTCTTAACGACATGCACAATGCAATGGGCGGGATCTTGCATCTTCGAGGCGGTCATTCTGCGTATCTCCCTCCACCCCCCCACTACACCCCTCCCGCGACCACTCAATCTATCGCAGCGCGTCGACGGTTGACGCTCGAACTACGGTGCAACGAAAACATCTTGTGCGAGTCTCTCAGGATTTCTCCAATTTTTCAGTCTTTACACGTGATTTTAACTGTAATGCTGGTGTGAATTGATTAAAATTAAATTCCGACAACTCATGAGAAATCAGGGGGTGAGTATTTTTTATGATTTAATATCGAAATCGAGTTGTCTCCCCTGGCTAACCTAAAAACCCCTTAAACCTCAAAACGACGATAACCCAAATGACATTAAAACGAATTAGATTGTCACACCAGCTTTGACACGAATCAACAGTTAGTATTTTCAATTTTCGGGATACGAGTTTCAAAACACCCAATGAATGATAACCTCGAGATTGAAGTGACGAACATGAATGTGAAGTGATCGTATTGGCCGAAAAATAAAGTCTGTAAATATTCCGGGTTTTCCGATTGGGAGTGTTTTTATGAAGTTACAATGAATACATCAAACTGCTATAAACTCCTTTGGCGGGTTTATTTACTTGCCGTGGGATGACGCACCTCATAGGATCACCACACCGCGGCGCTACAGGGCGAACCGCGTAAAATAGGCCACACCTCCTGGTGTACAGTGATGGGCGGAGCCGAAGTGATCTATAGCGTCATAGAACACCCCCACTACGTTTGTCTGAAAAGCCGAGGTACGTACGGGTCTGCAACAACACCCGCCCACAAATGCCGAGATCGCGCGCACCTCCAAGCCCCATCGAGCACACGATATGTTTATGCTCCTGTAGCCGTGTCTCTATCTAGTCACCGGAGTTCTCGTTGTGGCTGCAACAGTGTACATCAACTCTTTCTATACGCCACTCTTCTTTCTTCTTTTCATATACCCACCTCACCCCTCCTCACTCTCATCATTCTCCTCCCCACCAGCCCCTTCAACCCCTCATACCGATATCGCGGGCGTTCATTACCCCGCTAAACATTCCTGTCAATTAAAAGTGCACGACCGCCGATTTAGTGGCGATGTCGCACAACTCTCCGGTCAGACACTATTTTTCTTCTCAGTGGAATCAGAAAATTTCGCTCCACGTCGGTGCGAGGTTGTCATCGTTATGTGACAGACTACCTTTTTAGCGAAAAATTTGGGGGAAGATTTATCTTGAAGATTTGGAATAGAATGGCGTAGTGGATCTGCTCATGTTTTTGGTGGTAATAATAATAAAATAAAATAGTGTGGGTAAAAGTCAAGTGCGAAGGTTCGCCCTTTTGAGGTCTAATTTCCACTGAACCTATTTTCCGTCCAGGGCCCTAGCCTGATAAATATCGAGCAGGGGTTAAGGAACTTCTGACAACTTAATATCTGGATTTTTGGCTGGTGCAAGAAGAGCATCATGAGAAAAGACGACGATGGCATTCTGGGATTGTTATAATTTCGGAAAGGGGGGCCCCACTCTTTCATTGACTTGCTTTACGAACAAGGAGGTCGCTTTTCTCCCAACTTTGTAGATGGGCGACATTGGTGGCGGGACGTTTATGGGGGCATTTCTTAGGCTGCAACCACAACCACTCTCTACTCCAGGACTGAAGGGAAAAACTCAACGATAAAGAGAGAGAGGAGATAGACTTCGGGGCCAACTGCTATTCTCCACTCTATATTGATCACAAATATCACTCTATACACTTGCAATGGGCGGCTATATTTTCGGTTTCTCCAGCTCCAGCTCCACTGGTTATGATTTAGCTTATCTTCTGTTTTTCATCTGTCCCGGACAATAAACGTGAAAATTTATTTATCCCCAGCGAATCGCCTGGGTATAACTGATGATGGCATTACACTTACGTAAGTCTGCTGTAATGACCGGAGATGACGGAAGGATGGATCCTCGATGCAGATTGTCTCGGTTTGTTGCAACCAAAAGGACTCTTCCGAGGGAATGAAGTAGTTGACGGGCAAGTGTCCATTTTTTTTTTGCTGGTGTACCGTTACGCAATGTTCGAGGAAGGTTACCTCAACTGACCTTCCAAGCTTTGGGTGATGAATGTCTTTTTTCGAATGGACGTTACAGAATATCCTATTCTGTTTGCTGTTCGCTTTATCAACGAAAAACATGACCTTTGGCGCGTTTTCAGAAGAATTGGCTCTCGTGACAAAGGAATTTCTATTCTGGAACTTGAGGAAAATTAATATCATCAAGGAAAAATATGTAGAAATTGCGAATTTTCACGATTTTAATTTTCCGTAAGAATTAATAAAATATTAGGAACGATAGAACTTCAATATTGAGCACTAGAAATAATATTGTATAAAAACGTTGACACTACTTACCATATTTTGTACTGCAATGCCGGGTTAAAAATTCTCCAGATCAAATTAGCTGAATTAATAAATTTCTCCATGTACAACTGCTCGGTCTCTGTGTAATTATTAGATACATCACGTACCAAAGAAGCTTCCTACATCGATAACGATCGGGACGTGCTATAAAAATAAATAATTCTACCCCAGTAATGAATTCCAAAACCCCCGGAATAAATCACTCAGAATCGCTTCACCCACGATATTTTCAGCTATCTGTTTATTCCAAGCGGATCATCGCCTACGTATCATTGAAATATTTATTGATAGACGTAATATACGGCAGATACAGTGTGATATTCATCGGGATAATTCACGTTGGGTGGATGGATGAATGGCATTTGTATACTCCAGCGGGGGTCCACCTGCGACTTTTCCGCGTTTAACCATCGGTTCCATTACTTTCAAACAAATCTTTAGGCAAACGACGGCTATGTAACCTTGCGGAAGCATTCTCTAATCATCTTTCTTCATTTTTTTTTTTCGGGCTATTTCCGTTGACCCGTAAAGTATGTCTCATTCGACCTGGAATCCCCCACAACTTTCTCCCCACTACCCCTCTGTTATGAAACACCTTTTCATTTTCTCTCGTTTCCTCCTCTTGTTCCATTTCTTCTCATCACATTAACTTCAGGAGTAAAAGAAGTTGTTATTATTTTGCATTGTTCATGAGTCTCGTTCTACCTCTGGAAAATTTCATTTTATTTTACAATTTACGGGGGAGTTGAATATATTCAGATCAAGAAACTTTTGCAAATATCAGGGTTTTTTTGGCTGGCTACATCTGCAGAAATCATTTTCGTAACGAAAAGGTAGAGGATAATAAGTTGTCCTGTTCTTCGTTCTGTTTAGTCAAGTTTTGAAGAAAAATTTCGGGATCTGAGAGATTTTCACGCGATTTTCCCCAAAAAAATGTCGAGGTCAAACGAATTCTCGAGATATAGCAATGCGTCAATTCATAAACATTATCTCTCCTCCAGCCATTTTTGTTCCGATAGTCCATTTCCGGTGAGAATTAGAGGAGCCATAAAACGAGAATAAATGTAAAATGAAGATTTTAAGTGTCTTTTTTTTTTCATGTAGCTCGAAAGGTAAGTAAAATATATGTGACGCAAGGTCAATGGAGGTATTATCTAATGGAAACTATGGATCTAGAGCTCAGGTATAGACGCCGAATTCTTGGGGAGTTTGAAAATTGACCGCTCGAAAATCTGTGGGTGGAGACTTTTCAACAACGGCGGTGGTCTTTACATATCCACCATCTTTCAACACACATATTTCGTAGATTTTCATTCAATAAATTTTCAATTCTCCGTCCCCCAAATCTCATCAGATTGCTTGAGTTGTAGTAATTCACGTCGAATGAGTGATTTGTGGAGGAGAAGAATTAAAAAATGAAGTAATCCTCTCCAATACCGCTAGATATCAGCTGTCATTGACAATTAACCAAGCATCGACCCGATTTCACTCAAATCGGGTCATTATTACTAATAAATACATTTGGAACTCTTCCCTTTGAGAGTTTTAAAAAATCCGCTGAATAGAATCGTCTCATTTATTAATTCGAATACTGGATTTATTGCCTCCTCTCGCAGGAACAGTCTCTCATTAATTAGATGCCTCGGACCATCTCAATATATTATTTTTAGATAATGATGAAATTATCCAATTATTATTTTTATTTTTTATTTTTTCGTATATAGATATTCGTTTTTTGAATAAGCGTGGAAGGACTGCAAGAGCTGTCAGTCAGAGTCATCCAATGAACCGAGAATGCAAATAAATATTTCCCTTGGATAAAATAGATGAGTTGAGTAATCTCACCTGATATACCTGGACAAACGTAAATTCCTCTATTCTTTTCTATCACGAAGCCATATTGCTTCGGACACAGCCGGCTATCTTCCACCTGACAATTGTCTGATTGGCTCCTTTGAGGGCTCCATTCATTGTTGATCGATCTCAATAACCTCGTTAATGGCGATATACAGTTTAACGACATAATGTGTCAATCTGTCTGTCTAAAATACCCCCGAACCTTTAGCCACCTCGACATCATCACTGACGGCTTCTCAATAAGCCCGATAAAAAACTAACGACTCCCGCAGAAAAAAAATATTCTCAGAGAAAAACAGAGAATATCCTTCCTGCGGTCTGCCATATTGAAGAGGGTGGGGCACAACGGGAGAATTGTCAGAAAATGGAACATCCGATTGTCCGATAAAATTTCATCTATATAATAACTTACGTTTTTTTTATTTTAATTGAAAGAAAATATATAATATATTTTTTACGTTGAAAATATTTTTTTGAATTAATTATATTGATGATATCGATTTTCATTACCATATTTTTTTCATTTTTCCACGACCTGAATTTCCATTTGAATTTTCCAAAAAAAAACGTGAAATTTCCGAATCAAGTCTCCACCCAAAAAATCTCCCACACATTTCCTACAAAAATCAAAACCACCATTCCCCGAGGCTTGCATTATTGAACCATAAAACAATCATCCTCTCGTCCATAAAAAGTTAATTCACTTGAAACCAGGGATATCTGACATGAGAGCCGAGGCGATCTGCCTTACGAAATACAGCCTCGTCGATGAGATTTCGTCACGCAAACGTCTTTGTACTGAGATCGCTACCCGATGAGAAAAGAAGAATCCACCCACCACCCCATTTAGTGGTAGTGATAAGGTGCGGGAGGTGAGGGGAGGGCTGATAAAAGGAGAATGGAGTAGTGGGTGAGGTAACGGGAAAAAGGATATGCCGGGGGTGTATAAGGAGTGTGTGTGGAGAAATAGTATGGAGGAGAGTCGACAGTCCGTCGGTATCGATCGGGCGTCTGCGGTAGATTGACACGTGTCATGGCCGCTTCGGGGGGTGTCTTTCTCTCGGGATGTTGAGACGAGGGGCGCGAGTCGCGATGAGAGGAGGCGAGAGGGAAGTGTATGATGGCACAGACAGAATGAGTGAGAGGGGTGAGGTGGGACCGAGGGGGTAAAGAGGGTGGAGAGGGTGGAGAGGACATTAAGGTGCGTAATAGCCAGCGGGGCGAGCGCGCACCACCGCGGCATCGATTAGACAGAGGCTCGCTCACCCTCTTACTAGATGCAACCCCTCTCCACATCGTCTCCTTCCCTCTTCGTCTTCCCCGCCGATTTCAACCTCCTTCACAACGTCCAACTCTACAGAATACGTGCTCTACATACACACGTCTACCTACACCCTCCACTCTTCCGGGGGACAACTACATTTCTCCCCTTTTTCGGGGGATCCCTCCTCCTCTCCTCCTTTTTTCACCAGTTCGGTATCGACATCACACGGGGCTGTTTTTTTTTATCAGATAGTGTTGAGTAATTATGCACTGAGAGTAACGAATAATTTCGACCCATTGGAAAAATTTAACAACACCGTAGGATAATATTCACATTTGATTTTTGAATGTAATGATCGGATGGTAAATTGGTGGCAATTCGGTGATTCAATTCCCCCTCCTTTCGGTCTATGAAATAAATGAGAAAAAAGGCAATTGGTTGCACTGAAAAATATGCTGACCACCGGCCCGAGTGGAAATTTCGATCAGGTCCAGATCAGGATTTGATCAGGTCAGCCCTGATGATAGATCAGGATCTGATATGGTAACTGGATCAAATCCTGATCAGCCATGTAACGCCGTTTTTAATCAAGATTTGATCAGGACAACCAGTTCAGGATTTGATCAAGTCAACCTTATTTAAACTGGA